>NW_027595756.1:0-14291 GCF_031162955.1 Sander vitreus
AAGATATCTACCATTTTGGATCATGCAAATTTACGGAAGACGACAAGTCACTCAAGTCTGTGAGTAAAGGTAAAGTTCAAAAGAATTGAGAAATAATTACAGTAATGAAAAAATAAACATGGAAATACATACATGTAAGAATACATATAGCAACAGGCTAAATGAATGAATAAATATGGAACAAAACAAATGAAAGAATGCTTAAAAAATACAGCAGTGTTAATTACAGTACCGAAAAAAAAGAGAGCAAAAAAAAGCAATTCAACTTGTTGGTTCGAAGATGAATGTAGTTGAACTACCAGAAGAGCTACTGCAAAATGTATAGGTGCACTACTAGTGTGATTACATGTAGTTGAGTACTCCTCAACCCCAAACTGCGTCTTCAACAGTTTGTGAGAACCTCTGGGGTTCATCGTCTTTAAATAGCTTGTTTTCACTTGGTACACTCGCTACGACCCGTACCACCCTGAACACGCCCGATCTCGTCCGATCTCGGAAGCTAAGCAGAGTCGGGCCGGGTCAGTACTTGGATGGGAGACCGCCTGGGAGGAATACCCGGTGCTGTAAGCTTTTTCTTTTCCGTCAGCAGAGGGCGCTAGTAATGGTCAAATGAAGCAAAGCAAAACACTGTCTTCATTTTCTGGGCTCACTAGATGCCACTTTCTGTTCACGAGAGTTTAGAAAAACACACTGAATTGCCATTCCTTTAACCCTTTTCTTTGAACAGAGATTGCCATCTAGTGAGCTTAGAAAATAAAGACAGTGGTTTGCAAAGCTTCATTTCACCATCGCCAGAGGCGCTACTCCTCCTTTGCTGGAGACAGAGCTGACAAGGAAACTGTACGGAGGATGCAACTGGAAGCAACATCTTTAATTAAAACTAAAATAAACAACCTCACAGTGTTCAACAATTCAAGTAGGAGTTCATGCACTTTGACCATGAATTCTTTGTTCTTGTTCTTCAAAGATTGTGCCGATCTGGATAGTTTTGAAATCAAAGATATCTACATTTTGGATCATGCAAATTCTACAGGAAGACGACAAGTCACTCAAGTCTGAGTAAAGGTAAAGTTCAAAAGAATTGAGAAATAATTACAGTAATGAAAAAAATAAACATGGAAATACATACATGTAAGAATACATATAGCAACAGGCTAAATGAATGAATAAATATGGAACAAAACAAATGAAAGAATGCTTAAAAAATACAGCAGTGTTAATTACAGTACCGAAAAAAAAGAGCAAAAAAAGCAATTCAACTTGTTGGTTCGAAGATGAATGTAGTTGAACTACCAGAGAGCTACTGCAAAATGTATAGGTGCACTACTAGTGTGATTACATGTAGTTGAGTACTCCTCAACCCCAAACTGCGTCTTCAACAGTTTTGAGAACCTCTGGGGTTCATCGTCTTTAAATAGCTTGTTTTCACTTGGTACACTCGCTTACGGCCATACCACCCTGAACACGCCCGATCTCGTCCGATCTCGGAAGCTAAGCAGGGTCGGGCCGGGTCAGTACTTGGATGGGAGACCGCCTGGGAATACCCGGTGCTGTAAGCTTTTCTTTTCCGTCAGCAGAGGCGCTAGTAATGGTCAAATGAAGCAAAAGCAAAACACTGTCTTCATTTTCTGAGCTCACTAGATGCCACTTTCTGTTCAACAAAGGGTTGAAAAACACACTGAATTGCCATTCCTTTAACCCTTTTCTTTGAACAGGGTGCCATCTAGTGAGCTTAGAAAATAAAGACAGTGGTTTGCAAAGCTTCATTTCACCATCGCCAGAGGCGCTACTCCTCCTTTGCTGGAGACAGAGCTGACAAGGAAACTGTGCGGAGGATGCAACTTTTTTTTGGAAGCAACATCTTTAATTAAAACTAAAATAAACAACCTCACAGTGTTCAACAATTCAAGTAGGAGTTCATGCACTTTGACCATGAATTCTTTGTTCTTGTTCTTCAAGATTGTGCCGATCTGGATAGTTTTGAAATCAAAGATATCTACATTTTGGATCATGCAAATTTACGGAAGGCGACAAGTCACTCAAGTCTGAGTAAAGGTAAAGTTCAAAAGAATTGAGAAATAATTACAGTAATGAAAAAAATAAACATGGAAATACATACATGTAAGAATACACATATAGCAACAGGCTAAATGAATGAATAAATATGGAACAAAACAAATGAAAGAATGCTTAAAAAAATACAGCAGTGTTAATTACAGTACCGAAAAAAAGAGAGCAAAAAAAAGCAATTCAACTTGTTGGTTCGAAGATGAATGTAGTTGAACTACCAGAGAGCTACTGCAAAA
The DNA here is from genome assembly GCF_031162955.1 of Sander vitreus. Lineage (NCBI taxonomy): Eukaryota > Metazoa > Chordata > Actinopteri > Perciformes > Percidae > Sander > Sander vitreus. The sequence goes on from NW_027595756.1 coordinate 2,307, forward strand.
TGTATAGGTGCACTACTAGTGTGATTACATGTAGTTGAGTACTCCTCAACCCCAAACTGCGTCTTCAACAGTTTTGAGAACCTCTGGGGTTCATCGTCTTTAAATAGCTTGTTTTCACTTGGTACACTCGCTACGGCCATACCACCCTGAACACGCCCGATCTCGTCCGATCTCGGAAGCTAAGCAGGGTCGGGCCGGAGTCAGTACTTGGATGGGAGACCGCCTGGGAATACCCGGTGCTGTAAGCTTTTTCTTTTCCGTCAGCAGAGGGGCGCTAGTAATGGTCAAATGAAGCAAAGCAAAACACTGTCTTCATTTTCTGAGCTCACTAGATGCCACTTTCTGTTCAACAAAGGGTTGAAAAACACACTGAATTGCCATTCCTTTAACCCTTTTCTTTGAACAGAGATTGCCATCTAGTGAGCTTAGAAAATAAAGACAGTGGTTTGCAAAGCTTCATTTCACCATCGCCAGAAGGCGCTACTCCTCCTTTGCTGGAGACAGAGCTGACAAGGAAACTGTACGGAGGATGCAACTTTTTTTTGGAAGCAACATCTTTAATTAAAACTAAAATAAACAACCTCACAGTGTTCAACAATTCAAGTAGGAGTTCATGCACTTTGACCATGAATTCTTTGTTCTTGTTCTTCAAGATTGTGCCGATCTGGATAGTTTTGAAATCAAAGATATCTACATTTTGGATCATGCAAATTTACGGAAGACGACAAGTCACTCAAGTCTGAGTAAAGGTAAAGTTCAAAAGAATTGAGAAATAATTACAGTAATGAAAAAAAATAAACATGGAAATACATACATGTAAGAATACATATAGCAACAAGCTAAATGAATATGGAACAAAACAAATGAAAGAATGCTTAAAAATACAGCAGTGTTAATTACAGTACCGAAAAAAAGAGAGCAAAAAAAAGCAATTCAACTTGTTGGTTCGAAGATTAATGTAGTTGAACTACCAGAGAGCTACTGCAAAAATGTATAGGTGCACTACTAGTGTGATTACATGTAGTTGAGTACTCCTCAACCCCAAACTGCGTCTTCAACAGTTTTGAGAACCTCTGGGGTTCATCGTCTTTAAATAGCTTGTTTTCACTTGGTACACTCGCTTACGGCCATACCACCCTGAACACGCCCGATCTCGTCCGATCTCGGAAGCTAAGCAGAGTCGGGCCGGGTCAGTACTTGGATGGGAGACCGCCTGGGAATACCCGGTGCTGTAAGCTTTTCTTTTCCGTCAGCAGAGGGCGCTAGTAATGGTCAAATGAAGCAAAGCAAAACACTGTCTTCATTTTCTGAGCTCACTAGATGCCACTTTCTGTTCAACAAAGGGTTGAAAACACACTGAATTGCCATTCCTTTAACCCTTTTCTTTGAACAGAGATTGCCATCTAGTGAGCTTAGAAAAATAAAGACAGTGGTTTTCACAAAGCTTCATTTCACCATCGCCAGAGGGCGCTACTCCTCCTTTGCTGGAGACAGAGCTGACAAGGAAACTGTACGGAGGATGCAACTTTTTTTTGGAAGCAACATCTTTAATTAAAACTAAAATAAACAACCTCACAGTGTTCAACAATTCAAGTAGGAGTTCATGCACTTTGACCATGAATTCTTTGTTCTTGTTCTTCAAGATTGTGCCGATCTGGATAGTTTTGAAATCAAAGATATCTACATTTTGGATCATGCAAATTTACGGAAGAGCGACAAGTCACTCAAGTCTGAGTAAAGGTAAAGTTCAAAAGAATTGAGAAATAATTACAGTAATGAAAAAAAATAAACATGGAAATACATACATGTAAGAATACATATAGCAACAGGCTAAATGAATGAATAAATATGGAACAAAACAAATGAAAGAATGCTTAAAAAATACAGCAGTGTTAATTACAGTACCGAAAAAAAAGAGAGCAAAAAAAAGCAATTCAACTTGTTGGTTCGAAGATGAATGTAGTTGAACTACCAGAGAGCTACTGCAAAATGTATAGGTGCACTACTAGTGTGATTACATGTAGTTGAGTACTCCTCAACCCCAAACTGCGTCTTCAACAGTTTTGAGAACCTCTGGGGTTCATCGTCTTTAAATAGCTTGTTTTTCACTTGGTACACTCAGCTTACGGCCATACCACCCTGAACACGCCCGATCTCGTCCGATCTCGGAAGCTAAGCAGGAGTCGGGCCGGGTCAGTACTTGGATGGGAGACCGCCTGGGAATACCCGGTGCTGTAAGCTTTTTCTTTTCCGTCAGCAGAGGGCGCTAGTAATGGTCAAATGAAGCAAAGCAAAACACTGTCTTCATTTTCTGAGCTCACTAGATGCCACTTTCTGTTCAACAAAGGGTTGAAAACACACTGAATTGCCATTCCTTTAACCCTTTTCTTTGAACAGAGATTGCCATCTAGTGAGCTTAGAAAATAAAGACAGTGGTTTGCAAAGCTTCATTTCACCATCGCCAGAGGCGCTACTCCTCCTTTGCTGGAGACAGAGCTGACAAGGAAACTGTACGGAGGATGCAACTTTTTTTTTGGAAGCAACATCTTTAATTAAAACTAAAATAAACAACCTCACAGTGTTCAACAATTCAAGTAGGAGTTCATGCACTTTGACCATGAATTCTTTGTTCTTGTTCTTCAAGATTGTGCCGATCTGGATAGTTTTGAAATCAAAGATATCTACATTTTGGATCATGCAAATTTACGGAAGACGACAAGTCACTCAAGTCTGAGTAAAGGTAAAGTTCAAAAGAATTGAGAAATAATTACAGTAATGAAAAAAAATAAACATGGAAATACATACATGTAAGAATACATATAGCAACAGGCTAAATGAATGAATAAATATGGAACAAAACAAATGAAAGAATGCTTAAAAAATACAGCAGTGTTAATTACAGTACCGAAAAAAAGAGAGCAAAAAAAAGCAATTCAACTTGTTGGTTCGAAGATGAATGTAGTTGAACTACCAGAGAGCTACTGCAAAATGTATAGGTGCACTACTAGTGTGATTACATGTAGTTGAGTACTCCTCAACCCCAAACTGCGTCTTCAACAGTTTTGAGAACCTCTGGGGTTCATCGTCTTTAAATAGCTTGTTTTCACTTGGTACACTCGCTACGGCCATACCACCCTGAACACGCCCGATCTCGTCCGATCTCGGAAGCTAAGCAGGGTCGGGCCGGGTCAGTACTTGGATGGGAGACCGCCTGGGAATACCCGGTGCTGTAAGCTTTTCTTTTCCGTCAGCAGAGGGCGCTAGTAATGGTCAAATGAAGCAAAGCAAAACACTGTCTTCATTTTTCTGAGCTCACTAGATGCCACTTTCTGTTCAACAAAGGGTTGAAAACACACTGAATTGCCATTCCTTTAACCCTTTTCTTTGAACAGAGATTGCCATCTAGTGAGCTTAGAAAATAAAGACAGTGGTTTGCAAAGCTTCATTTCACCATCGCCAGAGGCGCTACTCCTCCTTTGCTGGAGACAGAGCTGACAAGGAAACTGTACGGAGGATGCAACTTTTTTTTTGGAAGCAACATCTTTAATTAAAACTAAAATAAACAACCTCACAGTGTTCAACAATTCAAGTAGGAGTTCATGCACTTTGACCATGAATTCTTTGTTCTTGTTCTTCAAGATTGTGCCGATCTGGATAGTTTTGAAATCAAAGATATCTACATTTTGGATCATGCAAATTCTACGGAAGACGACAAGTCACTCAAGTCTGAGTAAAGGTAAAGTTCAAAAGAATTGAGAAATAATTACAGTAATGAAAAAAAATAAACATGGAAATACATACATGTAAGAATACATATAGCAACAGGCTAAATGAATGAATAAATATGGAACAAAACAAATGAAAGAATGCTTAAAAAATACAGCAGTGTTAATTACAGTACCGAAAAAAAGAGAGCAAAAAAAAGCAATTCAACTTGTTGGTTCGAAGATGAATGTAGTTGAACTACCAGAGAGCTACTGCAAAATGTATAGGTGCACTACTAGTGTGATTACATGTAGTTGAGTACTCCTCAACCCCCAAACTGCGTCTTCAACAGTTTTGAGAACCTCTGGGGTTCATCGTCTTTAAATAGCTTGTTTTCACTTGGTACACTCGCTTACGGCCATACCACCCTGAACACGCCCGATCTCGTCCGATCTCGGAAGCTAAGCAGGGTCGGGCCGGGTCAGTACTTGGATGGGAGACCGCCTGGGAATACCCGGTGCTGTAAGCTTTTCTTTTCCGTCAGCAGAGGGCGCTAGTAATGGTCAAATGAAGCAAAGCAAAACACTGTCTTCATTTTCTGAGCTCACTAGATGCCACTTTCTGTTCAACAAAGGGTTGAAAACACACTGAATTGCCATTCCTTTAACCCTTTTCTTTGAACAGAGATTGCCATCTAGTGAGCTTAGAAAATAAAGACAGTGGTTTGCAAAGCTTCATTTCACCATCGCCAGAGGCGCTACTCCTCCTTTGCTGGAGACAGAGCTGACAAGGAAACTGTACGGAGGATGCAACTTTTTTTTTGGAAGCAACATCTTTAATTAAAACTAAAATAAACAACCTCACAGTGTTCAACAATTCAAGTAGGAGTTCATGCACTTTGACCATGAATTCTTTGTTCTTGTTCTTCAAGATTGTGCCGATCTGGATAGTTTTGAAATCAAAGATATCTACATTTTGGATCATGCAAATTTACGGAAGACGACAAGTCACTCAAGTCTGAGTAAAGGTAAAGTTCAAAAGAATTGAGAAATAATTACAGTAATGAAAAAAAATAAACATGGAAATACATACATGTAAGAATACATATAGCAACAGGCTAAATGAATGAATAAATATGGAACAAAACAAATGAAAGAATGCTTAAAAAATACAGCAGTGTTAATTACAGTACCGAAAAAAAAGAGAGCAAAAAAAAGCAATTCAACTTGTTGGTTCGAAGATGAATGTAGTTGAACTACCAGAGAGCTACTGCAAAATGTATAGGTGCACTACTAGTGTGATTACATGTAGTTGAGTACTCCTCAACCCCCAAACTGCGTCTTCAACAGTTTTGAGAACCTCTGGGGTTCATCGTCTTTAAATAGCTTGTTTTCACTTGGTACACTCGCTTACGGCCATACCACCCTGAACACGCCCGATCTCGTCCGATCTCGGAAGCTAAGCAGGGTCGGGCCGGGTCAGTACTTGGATGGGAGACCGCCTGGGAATACCCGGTGCTGTAAGCTTTTCTTTTCCGTCAGCAGAGGGCGCTAGTAATGGTCAAATGAAGCAAAGCAAAACACTGTCTTCATTTTCTGAGCTCACTAGATGCCACTTTCTGTTCAACAAAGGGTTGAAAACACACTGAATTGCCATTCCTTTAACCCTTTTCTTTGAACAGAGATTGCCATCTAGTGAGCTTAGAAAATAAAGACAGTGGTTTGCAAAGCTTCATTTCACCATCGCTCAGAGGCGCTACTCCTCCTTTGCTGGAGACAGAGCTGACAAGGAAACTGTACGGAGGATGCAACTTTTTTTTTGGAAGCAACATCTTTAATTAAAACTAAAATAAACAACCTCACAGTGTTCAACAATTCAAGTAGGAGTTCATGCACTTTGACCATGAATTCTTTGTTCTTGTTCTTCAAGATTGTGCCGATCTGGATAGTTTTGAAATCAAAGATATCTACATTTTGGATCATGCAAATTTACGGAAGGCGACAAGTCACTCAAGTCTGAGTAAAGGTAAAGTTCAAAAGAATTGAGAAATAATTACAGTAATGAAAAAAAATAAACATGGAAATACATACATGTAAGAATACATATAGCAACAGGCTAAATGAATGAATAAATATGGAACAAAACAAATGAAAGAATGCTTAAAAAATACAGCAGTGTTAATTACAGTACCGAAAAAAAGAGAGCAAAAAAAAGCAATTCAACTTGTTGGTTCGAAGATGAATGTAGTTGAACTACCAGAGAGCTACTGCAAAATGTATAGGTGCACTACTAGTGTGATTACATGTAGTTGAGTACTCCTCAACCCCCAAACTGCGTCTTCAACAGTTTTGAGAACCTCTGGGGTTCATCGTCTTTAAATAGCTTGTTTTCACTTGGTACACTCGACTACGGCCATACCACCCTGAACACGCCCGATCTCGTCCGATCTCGGAAGCTAAGCAGGGTCGGGCCGAGGTCAGTACTTGGATGGGAGACCGCCTGGGAATACCCGGTGCTGTAAGCTTTTCTTTTCCGTCAGCAGAGGGCGCTAGTAATGGTCAAATGAAGCAAAGCAAAACACTGTCTTCATTTTCTGAGCTCACTAGATGCCACTTTCTGTTCAACAAAGGGTTGAAAACACACTGAATTGCCATTCCTTTAACCCTTTTCTTTGAACAGAGATTGCCATCTAGTGAGCTTAGAAAAATAAAGACAGTGGTTTGCTAAAGCTTCATTTCACCATCGCCAGAGGCGCTACTCCTCCTTTGCTGGAGACAGAGCTGACAAGGAAACTGTACGGAGGATGCAACTTTTTTTTTGGAAGCAACATCTTTAATTAAAACTAAAATAAACAACCTCACAGTGTTCAACAATTCAAGTAGGAGTTCATGCACTTTGACCATGAATTCTTTGTTCTTGTTCTTCAAGATTGTGCCGATCTGGATAGTTTTGAAATCAAAGATATCTACATTTTGGATCATGCAAATTTACGGAAGACGACAAGTCACTCAAGTCTGAGTAAAGGTAAAGTTCAAAAGAATTGAGAAATAATTACAGTAATGAAAAAAAATAAACATGGAAATACATACATGTAAGAATACATATAGCAACAGGCTAAATGAATGAATAAATATGGAACAAAACAAATGAAAGAATGCTTAAAAAATACAGCAGTGTTAATTACAGTACCGAAAAAAAGAGAGCAAAAAAAAGCAATTCAACTTGTTGGTTCGAAGATGAATGTAGTTGAACTACCAGAGAGCTACTGCAAAATGTATAGGTGCACTACTAGTGTGATTACATGTAGTTGAGTACTCCTCAACCCCAAACTGCGTCTTCAACAGTTTTGAGAACCTCTGGGGTTCATCGTCTTTAAATAGCTTGTTTTCACTTGGTACACTCGCTTACGGCCATACCACCCTGAACACGCCCGATCTCGTCCGATCTCGGAAGCTAAGCAGGGTCGGGCCGGGTCAGTACTTGGATGGGAGACCGCCTGGGAATACCCGGTGCTGTAAGCTTTTCTTTTCCGTCAGCAGAGGGCGCTAGTAATGGTCAAATGAAGCAAAGCAAAAACACTGTCTTCATTTTCTGAGCTCACTAGATGCCACTTTCTGTTCAACAAAGGGTTGAAAACACACTGAATTGCCATTCCTTTAACCCTTTTCTTTGAACAGAGATTGCCATCTAGTGAGCTTAGAAAAATAAAGACAGTGGTTTGCAAAGCTTCATTTCACCATCGCCAGAGAGCGCTACTCCTCCTTTGCTGGAGACAGAGCTGACAAGGAAACTGTACGGAGGATGCAACTTTTTTTTTGGAAGCAACATCTTTAATTAAAACTAAAATAAACAACCTCACAGTGTTCAACAATTCAAGTAGGAGTTCATGCACTTTGACCATGAATTCTTTGTTCTTGTTCTTCAAGATTGTGCCGATCTGGATAGTTTTGAAATCAAAGATATCTACATTTTGGATCATGCAAATTTACGGAAGGCGACAAGTCACTCAAGTCTGAGTAAAGGTAAAGTTCAAAAGAATTGAGAAATAATTACAGTAATGAAAAAAAATAAACATGGAAATACATACATGTAAGAATACATATAGCAACAGGCTAAATGAATGAATAAATATGGAACAAAACAAATGAAAGAATGCTTAAAAAATACAGCAGTGTTAATTACAGTACCGAAAAAAAGAGAGCAAAAAAAAGCAATTCAACTTGTTGGTTCGAAGATGAATGTAGTTGAACTACCAGAGAGCTACTGCAAAAATGTATAGGTGCACTACTAGTGTGATTACATGTAGTTGAGTACTCCTCAACCCCCAAACTGCGTCTTCAACAGTTTTGAGAACCTCTGGGGTTCATCGTCTTTAAATAGCTTGTTTTCACTTGGTACACTCGCTTACGGCCATACCACCCTGAACACGCCCGATCTCGTCCGATCTCGGAAGCTAAGCAGGGTCGGGCCGGGTCAGTACTTGGATGGGAGACCGCCTGGGAATACCCGGTGCTGTAAGCTTTTTCTTTTCCGTCAGCAGAGGGCGCTAGTAATGGTCAAATGAAGCAAAGCAAAACACTGTCTTCATTTTCTGAGCTCACTAGATGCCACTTTCTGTTCAACAAAGGGTTGAAAACACACTGAATTGCCATTCCTTTAACCCTTTTCTTTGAACAGAGATTGCCATCTAGTGAGCTTAGAAAAATAAAGACAGTGGTTTCACAAGCTTCATTTCACCATCGCTCAGAGGCGCTACTCCTCCTTTGCTGGAGACAGAGCTGACAAGGAAACTGTACGGAGGATGCAACTTTTTTTTGGAAGCAACATCTTTAATTAAAACTAAAATAAACAACCTCACAGTGTTCAACAATTCAAGTAGGAGTTCATGCACTTTGACCATGAATTCTTTGTTCTTGTTCTTCAAGATTGTGCCGATCTGGATAGTTTTGAAATCAAAGATATCTACATTTTGGATCATGCAAATTTACGGAAGGCGACAAGTCACTCAAGTCTGAGTAAAGGTAAAGTTCAAAAGAATTGAGAAATAATTACAGTAATGAAAAAAATAAACATGGAAATACATACATGTAAGAATACATATAGCAACAGGCTAAATGAATGAATAAATATGGAACAAAACAAATGAAAGAATGCTTAAAAAATACAGCAGTGTTAATTACAGTACGAAAAAAAAGCACAGCAATTCAACTTGTTGGTTCGAAGATGAATGTAGTTGAACTACCAGAGAGCTACTGCAAAATGTATAGGTGCACTACTAGTGTGATTACATGTAGTTGAGTACTCCTCAAGCCCCCAAACTGCGTCTTCAACAGTTTTGAGAACCTCTGGGGTTCATCGTCTTTAAATAGCTTGTTTTCACTTGGTACACTCGCTACGGCCATCACCACCCTGAACACGCGATCTCGTCCGATCTCGGAAGCTAAGCATGGTCGGGCCGGGTCAGTACTTGGATGGGAGACCGCCTGGGAATACCACGGTGCTGTAAGCTTTTCTTTTCCGTCAGCAGAGGGCGCTAGTAATGGTCAAATGGAGCAAAGCAAAACACTGTCTTCATTTTCTGAGCTCACTAGATGCCACTTTCTGTTCAACAAAGGGTTGAAAAACACACTGAATTGCCATTCCTTTAACCCTTTCTTTGAACAGAGATTGCCATCTAGTGAGCTTAGAAAAAGTAAAGACAGTGGTTTGCAGCTTCATTTCATCATCGCCAGAGGGCGCTACTCCTCCTTTGCTGGAGACAGAGCTGACAAGGAAAGCTGTACGGAGGATGCAACTTTTTTTGGAAGCAACATCTTTAATTAAAACTAAAATAAACAACCTCACAGTGTTCAACAATTCAAGTAGGAGTTCATGCACTTTGACCATGAATTCTTTGTTTCTTGTTCTTCAAGATTGTGCCGATCTGGATAGTTTTGAAATCAAAGATATCTACATATTGGATCATGCAAATTTACGGAAGACGACAAGTCACTCAAGTCTGAGTAAAGGTAAAGTTCAAAAGAATTGAAAATAATTACAGTAATGAAAAAAATAAACATGGAAATACATACATGTAAGAATACATATAGCAACTTAGGCTAAATGAATGAATAAATATGGAACAAAACAAATGAAGAATGCTTAAAAATACAGCAGTGTTAATTACAGTACCGAGAAAAAAGAGAGCAAAAAAAAGCAATTCCAACTTGTTGGTTCGAATGAATGTAGTTGAACTACCAGAGAGCTACTTCAAAATGTATAGATTGCACTACTAGTGTGATTACATGTAGTTGAGTACTCCTCAGCCCCCAAACTGCGTCTTCAACAGTTTTGAGAACCTCTGGGTTCATCGTCTTTAAATAGCTTGTTTTCATGGTACACTGGCTTACGGCCATACCACCTGAACACGCCCGATCTCGTCAGTCTAGGAAGCTAAGCAGGGTCGGCGAGGTCAGTACTTGGATGGGAGACCTGAATACCCGGTGCTGTAAGCTTTCTATTTTCCCGTCAGCAGAGAGGCGCTAGTAATGGTCAAATGAAACAAAGCAAAACACTGTGTCTTGTTTTCTAGGCTCACTAGATGCCACTTTCTGTTCAATAAAGGAGTTGAAAACACACTGGTGCCATTCCTTTAACCCTTTTCTTTGAACAGAGTTGCCCATCTAGTGAGCTTAGAAATAAAGACAGTGATTTGCAAAGCTCATTTACCATCTCCAGAGGCGCTACTCCTCCTTTGCTGGAGACAGAGCTGACAAAGAAGCACTGTGCGGAGGATGCAACTTTTTTTTGGAAACAACATCTTTGAAATTAAAACTAAAATAAACAACCTCTGGTGTTCAACAATTCAAGTAGGAGTTCATGCACTTTGACCATGAATTCTTTGTTCTTCATTCTTCAAGATTGTGCCGATCTGGATGATTTTGAAATCAAAGATATCTACATTTTTGGATCATTCAAATTTACGGAAGACGACCAAGTCACTCAAGTCTGAGTAAAGGTAAAGATTCAAAAGAATTGAAATAATTACAGTAATGAAAAAAATAAACATGGAAATACATACATGTAAGAATACATACAGCAACAGGCTAAATGAATGAATAAATATGGAACAAAACAAATGAAGAAAGAATGCTTAAAAATACAGCAGTGTTAATTACAGTATGAAAAAAGAGAGGCAAAAAAAAGCAATTTCAACTTGCGGTTCGAAGATGAAATGTAGCTGAACTACCAGAGAGCTGCTGCAAAATGTATAGGTGCACTACTAGTGTGATTACATGTAGTTGAGTACTCCTCAACCCCAAACTGCGTCTTCAACAGTTTTGAGAACCTCTGGGGTTCATCGTCTTTAAATAGCTTGTTTTCACTTGGTACACTTGCTTACGGCCATACCACCCTGAACACGCCCGATCTCGGAAGCTAAGCAGGGTCGGGCCGGGTCAGTACTTGGATGGGAGACCGCCTGGGAATACCCGGTGCTGTAAGCTTTTCTTTTCCGTCAGCAGAGGGCGCTAGTAATGGTCAAATGAAGCAAAGCAAAACACTGTCTTCATTTTCTGAGCTCACTAGATGCCACTTTCTGTTCAACAAAGGGTTGAAAACACACTGAATTGCCATTCCTTTAACCCTTTTCTTTGAACAGAGATTGCCATCTAGTGAGTAAGTGAGTAAGGTAAGTTCAAAAGAATTGAGAAATAATTACAGTAATGAAAAAATAAACATGGAAATACATACATGTAAGAATACATATAGCAACAGGCTAAATGAATGAATAAATATGGAACAAACAAATGAAAGAATGCTTAAAAATACAGCAGTGTTAATTACAGTACCGAAAAAAAGAGAGCAAAAAAGCAATTCAACTTGTTGGTTCGAAGATGAATGTAGTTGAACTACCAGAGAGCTACTGCAAAATGTATAGGTGCACTACTAGTGTGATTACATGTAGTTGAGTACTCCTCAACCCCAAACTGCGTCTTCAACAGTTTTGAGAACCTCTGGGGTTCATCGTCTTTAAATAGCTTGTTTTCACTTGGTACGCCTTGCGGCCATACCACCCTGAACACGCCCGCGATCTCATCCGCAGTAATGAAAAAAATAAACATGGAAATACATACATGTAAGAATACATATAGCAACAGGCTAAATGAATGAATAAATATGGAACAAAACAAATGAAAGAATGCTTAAAAATACAGCAGTGTTAATTACAGTACCGAAAAAAGAGAGCAAAAAAAGCAATTCAACTTGTTGGTTCGAAGATGAATGTAGTTGAACTACCAA
>NW_027595757.1:0-14808 GCF_031162955.1 Sander vitreus
TGTCAGCCAAACTAAGGCTGTGGAACCAGTAAGGGTAATAGCCAGACTACTACACAGATCCTAAACCATGTGTGGGCTGACATTGTGAAGCCGGCCTCGCAATGTCATCTAGTCAGGCCGGCATTGTGAAGCCGGCCTCGCAATGTCATCAAGCCATGCTTGCATTGTAAAGCCGGCCTCGCAATGTCATCTAGTCATTCTGGCATTGTAAGGCCGGCCTCGCAATGAGTGGGTTTTTTCACACTTGGTAATTGTATTTCAACCAAGGCTGGTTATGGAACTAGGTAAGGGGGTAATAGCCAGAATCATCAAGCTGATGATCCTAAGCCGTGGGTGGGCGGACATTGTGAAGCCGGCCTCGCAATGTCATCTAGTCATGCTGGCATTGTGAAGCCGGCCTCGCAATGTCATCAAGCCATGCTTGGATTGTAAAGCCGGCCTCGCAATGTCATCTAGTCATTCTGGCATTGTAAGGCCGGCCTCGCAATGAGTGGGTTTTTTCACACTTGGTAATTGTATTTCAACCAAGGCTTGTTATGGAACTAGGTAAGGGGGTAATAGCCAGGATCATCAAGTGATGATCCTAAACCATGTGTGGGCTGACATTGTGAAGCCGGCCTCGCAATGTCATCTAGTCAGGCCGGCATTGTGAAGCCGGCCTCGCAATGTCATCAAGCCATGCTTGCATTGTAAAGCCGGCCTCGCAATGTCATCTAGTCATTCTGGCATTGTAAGGCCGGCCTCGCAATGAGTGGGTTTTTTCACACTTGGTAATTGTATTTCAACCAAGGCTGGTTATGGAACTAGGTAAGGGGGTAATAGCCAGGATCATCAAGCTGATGATCCTAAGCCGTGGTGGGCGGACATTGTGAAGCCGGCCTCGCAATGTCATCTAGTCATGCTGGCATTGTGAAGCCGGCCTCGCAATGTCGCCATGCCATTCTAGCATTGTAAAGCCAGCTTTGCATAGGTACACATCAAATGGTTAGGTTTGGGGCTAGGATTACCTGGTAAGGCATAGACTACACATTAGCTTTAGGCAAAACGGCCTTAAATCTAAATGAGATCGATAGATCATAGGTAAAGGTTAGGTCAAAAAGACCATGATTAGATTTAGGTATACATTAGGTTTAGGCCAAAAGGCCTTAAATCCAAATTAGATCAATAGATCATAGGTTAAGGTTAGGTCAGAAAGAACATTGATAGGTTTAGGTCAAAAGAACAGTGATCCATAACAACAGGTACTTGCCCATGAAGAGAAAAACTGCTTAATACCTTTACACCACTCGGATGGAAAGACAGTACAGTCACAAATCAGACTCCATCAATTATGTAGAAACATGTTAAATCTACATATGAACTGTAATATTAACTGTGATTAATTCGTAGCTGATGAAGCCATATAGAAACAGACAGAAATAAGAAAATATCTCAATGTATGCAGTGATAATATCACTTTCTGCATGTCATCTAGCCATGCCGGCATTGTGAAGCCGGCCTCGCAATGTCATCAAGCCATGCTTGCATTGTAAAGCCGGCCTCGTAATGTCATCTAGTCATTCTGGCATTGTAAAGCCGGCCTCGCAATGAGTGGGTTTTTTGACACTTGGAAATTAGCTGCTGGATGCTGTTGCGCTTGCAGCATATGTGCTGCAATTGGGACGGAATTCAACAGCTAGGTTCTATGTGTGAAAATGTGCTTCATTGTAAAGCCGGCTTGGCAATGATTGAAACGGGATACCAGGGGCACGGGCAATTTGGGCCCGCGGTTTTGTATGGCCACAGGGGGGGGCTTAAGTGTGGGTGCCCAGGCTCGACCGGAGGTCAAGGTGCCCGGAGGTGGGCCCTTTTTCCTGAATGTATACCCGGGAGGTGAGCCCCTTTCTGGGGCGCAATGGGTGGCTCTCCCGGTGTGGGCCTTGTAAAGTCCGGCCTCGCAATGAGTGGGTTTTTCCCACTTGGAAATTGTACGTCAAACAAGGCTGGTTATGGAACTAGGTAAGGGGTTAATAGCCAAGATCATCAAGCGATGATCCTAAACCGTGGGTGGGCGGACATTGTGAAGCCGGCTCCGCAATGTCATGTAGCCATTCTAGCATTGTCAAGCCAGCTTTGCATAGGTGCACACCAAATGGTTAGGTTTAGGGCTCGGATTACCTGGTAAGGCATAGACTATACATTAGGTTTAGGCAAAATGGCCTTAAATCTGAATGAGATCAATAGATCATAGGTTAAGGTTAGGTCAAAAAGACCATGATTAGATTTAGGTATACATTAGGTTTAGGCCAAAAGGCCTTAAATCCAAATTAGATCAATAGATCATAGGTTAAGGTTAGGTCAGAAAGACCATGGTTAGGTTTAGGTCAAAAGAACAGTGGTCCTTAACAACAGGTAATTGCCCATGAAGAGAAAAACTGCTTAATACCTTTACACCACTCGGTTGGAAAGACAGTACCGTCACAAATCAGACTCCATCAATGATGTAGAAACATGTTAAATCTACATATGAACTGTAATATTAACTGTGATTAATTCGTGGCTGATGAAGCCATATAGAAACAGATAGAAATAAGAAAAAATCTCAATGTATGCAGTGATAATATCACTTTCTGCATGTCATCTAGCCATGCCGGCATTGTAAAGCAGGCCTCGTGAAGTCATCTACTCATGCTGGCATTGTAAAGCCGGTCTCGCAATGAGTGGGTTTTTCACACTTGGAAATTGTACTTCAACAAAGGCTAAGTGGGTAATAGCCAGGATCATCAAGTGATGATCCTAAACCATGTGTGGGCTGACATTGTGAAGCCGGCCTCGCAATGTCATCTAGTCATGCCGGCATTGTGAAGCCGGCCTCGCAATGTCATCAAGCCATGCTTGCATTGTAAAGCCGGCCTCGCAATGTCATCTAGTCATTCTGGCATTGTAAGGCCGGCCTCGCAATGAGTGGGTTTTTCACACTTGGTAATTGTATTTCAACCAAGGCTGGTTATGGAACTAGGTAAGGGGGTAATAGCCAGAATCATCAAGCGATGATCCTAAGCCGTGGGTGGGCGGACATTGTGAAGCCGGCCTCGCAATGTCATCTAGTCATGCTGGCATTGTGAAGCCGGCCTCGCAATGTCATCAAGCCATGCTTGCATTGTAAAGCCGGCCTCGCAATGTCATCTAGTCATTCTGGCATTGTAAGGCCGGCCTCGCAATGAGTGGGTTTTTTCACACTTGGTAATTGTATTTCAACCAAGGCTTGTTATGGAACTAGGGTAAGGGGGTAATAGCCAGGATCATCAAGTGATGATCCTAAACCATGTGTGGGCTGACATTGTGAAGCCGGCCTCGCAATGTCATCTAGTCAGGCCGGCATTGTGAAGCCGGCCTCGCAATGTCATCAAGCCATGCTTGCATTGTAAAGCCGGCCTCGCAATGTCATCTAGTCATTCTGGCATTGTAAGGCCGGCCTCGCAATGAGTGGGTTTTTCACACTTGGTAATTGTATTTCAACCAAGGCTGGTTATGGAACTAGGTAAGGGGGTAATAGCCAGAATCATCAAGCGATGATCCTAAGCCGTGGGTGGGCGGACATTGTGAAGCCGGCCTCGCAATGTCATCTAGTCATGCTGGCATTGTGAAGCCGGCCTCGCAATGTCATCAAGCCATGCTTGCATTGTAAAGCCGGCCTCGCAATGTCATCTAGTCATTCTGGCATTGTAAGGCCGGCCTCGCAATGAGTGGGTTTTTCACACTTGGTAATTGTATTTCAACCAAGGCTTGTTATGGAACTAGGTAAGGGGTAATAGCCAGGATCATCAAGTGATGATCCTAAACCATGTGTGGGCTGACATTGTGAAGCCGGCCTCGCAATGTCATCTAGTCAGGCCGGCATTGTGAAGCCGGCCTCGCAATGTCATCAAGCCATGCTTGCATTGTAAAGCCGGCCTCGCAATGTCATCTAGTCATTCTGGCATTGTAAGGCCGGCCTCGCAATGAGTGGGTTTTTCACACTTGGTAATTGTATTTCAACCAAGGCTGGTTATGGAACTAGGTAAGGGGGTAATAGCCAGGATCATCAAGCGATGATCCTAAGCCGTGGTGGGCGGACATTGTGAAGCCGGCCTCGCAATGTCATCTAGTCATGCTGGCATTGTGAAGCCGGCCTCGCAATGTCGTCATGCCATTCTAGCATTGTAAAGCCAGCTTTGCATAGGTACACATCAAATGGTTAGGTTTGGGGGCTAGGATTACCTGGTAAGGCATAGACTACACATTAGCTTTAGGCAAAACGGCCTTAAATCTAAAATGAGATCGATAGATCATAGGTAAAGGTTAGGTCAAAAAGACCATGATTAGATTTAGGTATACATTAGGTTTAGGCCAAAAGGCCTTAAATCCAAATTAGATCAATAGATCATAGGTTAAGGTTAGGTCAGAAAGAACATTGATAGGTTTAGGTCAAAAGAACAGTGATCCATAACAACAGGTACTTGCCCATGAAGAGAAAAAACTGCTTAATACCTTTACACCACTCGGATGGAAAGACAGTACAGTCACAAATCAGACTCCATCAATTATGTAGAAACATGTTAAATCTTACATATGAACTGTAATATTAACTGTGATTAATTCGTAGCTGATGAAGCCATATAGAAACAGACAGAAATAAGAAAATATCTCAATGTATGCAGTGATAATATCACTTTCTGCATGTCATCTAGCCATGCCGGCATTGTGAAGCCGGCCTCGCAATGTCATCAAGCCATGCTTGCATTGTAAAGCCGGCCTCGTAATGTCATCTAGTCATTCTGGCATTGTAAAGCCGGCCTCGCAATGAGTGGGTTTTTGACACTTGGAAATTAGCTGCTGGATGTTGCTGCGCTTGCAGCATATGTGCTGCAATTGGGACGGAATTCAACAGCTAGGTTCTATGTGTGAAAATGTGCTTCATTGTAAAGCCGGCTTGGCAATGATTGAAACGGGATACCAGGGGCACGGGCAATTTGGGCCCGCGGTTTTGTATGGCCACAGGGGGGGGCTAAGTGTGGGTGCCCAGGCTCGACCGGAGGTCAAGGTGCCCGGAGGTGGGCCCTTTTTCCTGAATGTATACCCGGGGAGGTGAGCCCCTTTCTGGGGCGCAATGGGTGGCTCCCCGGTGTGGGCCTTGTAAAGTCCGGCCTCGCAATGAGTGGGTTTTTTCCCACTTGGAAATTGTACGTCAAACAAGGCTGGTTATGGAACTAGGTAAGGGGTTAATAGCCAAGATCATCAAGCGATGATCCTAAACCGTGGGTGGGCGGACATTGTGAAGCCGGCCCGCAATGTCATGTAGCCATTCTAGCATTGTCAAGCCAGCTTTGCATAGGTGCACACCAAATGGTTAGGTTTAGGGCTCGGATTACCTGGTAAGGCATAGACTATACATTAGGTTTAGGCAAAATGGCCTTAAATCTGAATGAGATCAATAGATCATAGGTTAAGGTTAGGTCAAAAAGACCATGATTAGATTTAGGTATACATTAGGTTTAGGCCAAAAGGCCTTAAATCCAAATTAGATCAATAGATCATAGGTTAAGGTTAGGTCAGAAAGACCATGGTTAGGTTTAGGTCAAAAGAACAGTGGTCCTTAACAACAGGTAATTGCCCATGAAGAGAAAAAACTGCTTAATACCTTTACACCACTCGGTTGGAAAGACAGTACCGTCACAAATCAGACTCCATCAATGATGTAGAAACATGTTAAATCTTACATATGAACTGTAATATTAACTGTGATTAATTCGTGGCTGATGAAGCCATATAGAAACAGATAGAAATAAGAAAAAATCTCAATGTATGCAGTGATAATATCACTTTCTGCATGTCATCTAGCCATGCCGGCATTGTAAAGCAGGCCTCGTGAAGTCATCTACTCATGCTGGCATTGTAAAGCCGGTCTCGCAATGAGTGGGTTTTTTCACACTTGGAAATTGTACTTCAACAAAGGCTAAGTGGGTAATAGCCAGGATCATCAAGTGATGATCCTAAACCATGTGTGGGCTGACATTGTGAAGCCGGCCTCGCAATGTCATCTAGTCATGCCGGCATTGTGAAGCCGGCCTCGCAATGTCATCAAGCCATGCTTGCATTGTAAAGCCGGCCTCGCAATGTCATCTAGTCATTCTGGCATTGTAAGGCCGGCCTCGCAATGAGTGGGTTTTTCACACTTGGTAATTGTATTTCAACCAAGGCTGGTTATGGAACTAGGTAAGGGGGTAATAGCCAGAATCATCAAGCGATGATCCTAAGCCGTGGGTGGGCGGACATTGTGAAGCCGGCCTCGCAATGTCATCTAGTCATGCTGGCATTGTGAAGCCGGCCTCGCAATGTCATCAAGCCATGCTTGCATTGTAAAGCCGGCCTCGCAATGTCATCTAGTCATTCTGGCATTGTAAGGCCGGCCTCGCAATGAGTGGGTTTTTCACACTTGGTAATTGTATTTCAACCAAGGCTTGTTATGGAACTAGGGTAAGGGGGTAATAGCCAGGATCATCAAGTGATGATCCTAAACCATGTGTGGGCTGACATTGTGAAGCCGGCCTCGCAATGTCATCTAGTCAGGCCGGCATTGTGAAGCCGGCCTCGCAATGTCATCAAGCCATGCTTGCATTGTAAAGCCGGCCTCGCAATGTCATCTAGTCATTCTGGCATTGTAAGGCCGGCCTCGCAATGAGTGGGTTTTTTCACACTTGGTAATTGTATTTCAACCAAGGCTGGTTATGGAACTAGGTAAGGGGGTAATAGCCAGAATCATCAAGCGATGATCCTAAGCCGTGGGTGGGCGGACATTGTGAAGCCGGCCTCGCAATGTCATCTAGTCATGCTGGCATTGTGAAGCCGGCCTCGCAATGTCATCAAGCCATGCTTGCATTGTAAAGCCGGCCTCGCAATGTCATCTAGTCATTCTGGCATTGTAAGGCCGGCCTCGCAATGAGTGGGTTTTTCACACTTGGTAATTGTATTTCAACCAAGGCTTGTTATGGAACTAGGTAAGGGGGTAATAGCCAGGATCATCAAGTGATGATCCTAAACCATGTGTGGGCTGACATTGTGAAGCCGGCCTCGCAATGTCATCTAGTCAGGCCGGCATTGTGAAGCCGGCCTCGCAATGTCATCAAGCCATGCTTGCATTGTAAAGCCGGCCTCGCAATGTCATCTAGTCATTCTGGCATTGTAAGGCCGGCCTCGCAATGAGTGGGTTTTTCACACTTGGTAATTGTATTTCAACCAAGGCTGGTTATGGAACTAGGTAAGGGGGTAATAGCCAGGATCATCAAGCGATGATCCTAAGCCGTGGGTGGGCGGACATTGTGAAGCCGGCCTCGCAATGTCATCTAGTCATGCTGGCATTGTGAAGCCGGCCTCGCAATGTCGTCATGCCATTCTAGCATTGTAAAGCCAGCTTTGCATAGGTACACATCAAATGGTTAGGTTTGGGGCTAGGATTACCTGGTAAGGCATAGACTACACATTAGCTTTAGGCAAAACGGCCTTAAATCTAAATGAGATCGATAGATCATAGGTAAAGGTTAGGTCAAAAAGACCATGATTAGATTTAGGTATACATTAGGTTTAGGCCAAAAGGCCTTAAATCCAAATTAGATCAATAGATCATAGGTTAAGGTTAGGTCAGAAAGAACATTGATAGGTTTAGGTCAAAAGAACAGTGATCCATAACAACAGGTACTTGCCCATGAAGAGAAAAACTGCTTAATACCTTTACACCACTCGGATGGAAAGACAGTACAGTCACAAATCAGACTCCATCAATTATGTAGAAACATGTTAAATCTTACATATGAACTGTAATATTAACTGTGATTAATTCGTAGCTGATGAAGCCATATAGAAACAGACAGAAATAAGAAAATATCTCAATGTATGCAGTGATAATATCACTTTCTGCATGTCATCTAGCCATGCCGGCATTGCGAAGCCGGCCTCGCAATGTCATCAAGCCATGCTTGCATTGTAAAGCCGGCCTCGTAATGTCATCTAGTCATTCTGGCATTGTAAAGCCGGCCTCGCAATGAGTGGGTTTTTTGACACTTGGAAATTAGCTGCTGGATGCTGTTGCGCTTGCAGCATATGTGCTGCAATTGGGACGGAATTCAACAGCTAGGTTCTATGTGTGAAAATGTGCTTCATTGTAAAGCCGGCTTGGCAATGATTGAAACGGGATACCAGGGGCACGGGCAATTTGGGCCCGCGGTTTTGTATGGCCACAGGGGGGGGGCTTAAGTGTGGGTGCCCAGGCTCGACCGGAGGTCAAGGTGCCCGGAGGTGGGCCCTTTTTCCTGAATGTATACCCGGGGAGGTGAGCCCCTTTCTGGGGCGCAAGGGGTGGCTCCCCCGGTGTGGGCCTTGTAAAGTCGGCCTCGCAATGAGTGGGTTTTTCCCACTTGGAAATTGTACTTCAACCAAGGCTGGTTATGGAACTAGGTAAGGGGTTAATAGCCAAGATCATCAAGCGATGATCCTAAACCGTGGGTGGGCGGACATTGTGAAGCCGGCCCGCAATGTCATGTAGCCATTCTAGCATTGTCAAAGCCAGCTTTGCATAGGTGCACACCAAATGGTTAGGTTTAGGGCTCGGATTACCTGGTAAGGCATAGACTATACATTAGGTTTAGGCAAAATGGCCTTAAATCTGAATGAGATCAATAGATCATAGGTTAAGGTTAATGAGTGGGTTTTTCCCACTTGGAAATTGTACTTCAACCAAGGCTAAGTGGGAAATAGCCAGGATCAACAAGTGATGATCCTAAACCATGTGGGGGCTGACATTGTAAAGCCGGCCTCGCAATGTCATCTAGTCATGCCGGCATTGTGAAGCCGGCCTCGCAATGTCATCTAGTCATTCTGGCATTGTAAAGCCGGCCTCGCAATGTCATCTAGTCATTCTGGCATTGTAAGGCCGGCCTCGCAATGAGTGGGTTTTTCACACTTGTTAATTGTATTTCAACCAAGGCTGGTTATGGAACTAGGTAAGGGGGTAATAGCCAGGATCATCAAGCGATGATCCTAAGCCGTGGGTGGGCGGACATTGTACAGCCGGCCTCGCAATGTCATCTAGTCATGCTGGCATTGTGAAGCCGGCCTCGCAATGTCGTCAAGCCATTCTAGCATTGTAAAGCCAGCTTTGCATAGGTACACATCAAATGGTTAGGTTTGGGGCTAGGATTACCTGGTAAGGCATAGACTACACATTAGCTTTAGGCAAAACGGCCTTAAATCTAAATGAGATCAATAGATCATAGGTTAAGGTTAGGTCAAAAAGACCATGATTAGATTTAGGTGTACATTAGGTTTAGGCCAAAAGGCCTTAAATCCAAATTAGATCAATAGATCATAGGTTAAGGTTAGGTCAGAAAGAACATTGATAGGTTTAGGTCAAAAGAACAGTGGTCCTTAACAACAGGTAATTGCCCATGAAGAGAAAAACTGCTTAATACCTTTACACCACTCGGTTGGAAAGACAGTACAGTCACAAATCAGACTCCATCAATTATGTAGAAACATGGTAAATCTTACATATGAACTGTAATATTAACTGTGATTAATTCGTGGCTGATGAAGCCATATAGAAACAGATAGAAATAAGAAAATATCTCAATGTATGCAGTGATAATATGACTTTCTGCATGTCATCTAGCCATGCCGGCATTAGCGGCCGGCCTCGCAATGTCATCTAGTCATTCTGGCATTGTAAAGCCGGCCTCGCAATGAGTGGGTTTTTTCACACTTGGTAATTGTATTTCAACCAAAGCTGGTTATGGAACTAGGTAAGGGGGTAATAGCCAGGATCATCAAGCCGATGATCCTCAACCATGTGTGGGCGGACATTGTAAAGCCGGCCTCGCAATGTCATCTAGTCATGCCGGCATTGTGAAGCCGGCCTCGCAATGTCATCAAGCCATGCCGTCATTGTGAAGCCGGCCTCGCAATGTCATCAACCATGCTTGCATTGTAAAGCCGGCCTCGTAATGTCATCTAGTCATTCTGGCATTGTAAAGCCGGCCTCGCAATGAGTGGGTTTTTTGACACTTGGAAATTAGCTGTTGGAAGCTGTTGCGCTTGCAGCATACGTGCTGCAATTGGGACGGAATTCAACAGCTAGGTTTTATGTGTGAAAATGTGCTTCATTGTAAAGCCGGCTTGGCAATGATTGAAACGGGATACCAGGGGCACGGGCAATTTGGGCCCGCGGTTTTGTATGGCCACAGGGGGGGCTTAAGTGTGGGTGCCCAGGCTCGACCGGAGGTCAAGGTGCCCGGAGGTGGGCCCTTTTTCCTGAATGTATACCCGGGAGGTGAGCCCCTTTCTGGGGGCGCAATGGGTGGCTCGCCCGGTGTGGGCCTTGTAAAGTCGGGCCTCGCAATGAGTGGGTTTTTCCCACTTGGAAATTGTACGTCAAACAAGGCTGGTTATGGAACTAGGTAAGGGGTTAATAGCCAAGATCATCAAGCGATGATCCTAAACCGTGGGTGGGCGGACATTGTGAAGCCGGCTCCGCAATGTCATGTAGCCATTCTAGCATTGTAAAGCCAGCTTTGCATAGGTACACACCAAATGGTTAGGTTTAGGGCTAGGATTACCTGGTAAGGCATAGACTATACATTAGGTTTAGGCAAAATGGCCTTAAATCTGAATGAGATCAATAGATCATAGGTTAAGGTTAGGTCAAAAAGACCATGATTAGATTTAGGTATACATTAGGTTTAGGCCAAAAGGCCTTAAATCCAAATTAGATCAATAGATCATAGGTTAAGGTTAGGTCAGAAAGACCATGGTTAGGTTTAGGTCAAAAGAACAGTGGTCCTTAACAACAGGTAATTGCCCATGAAGAGAAAAAACTGCTTAATACCTTTACACCACACGGTTGGAAAGACAGTACCGTCGCAAATCAGACTCCATCAATGATGTAGAAACATGTTAAATCTTACATATGAACTGTAATATTAACTGTGATTAATTCGTGGCTGATGAAGCCATATAGAAACAGATAGAAATAAGAAAACATCTCAATGTATGCAGTGATAATATCACTTTCTGCATGTCATCTAGCCATGCCGGCATTGTAAAGCAGGCCTCGTGAAGTCATCTACTCATGCTGGCATTGTAAAGCCGGTCTCGCAATGAGTGGGTTTTTCACACTTGGAAATTGTACTTCAACCAAGGCTAAGTGGGTAATAGCCAGGATCATCAAGTGATGATCCTAAACCATGTGTGGGCTGACATTGTGAAGCCGGCCTCGCAATGTCATCTAGTCATGCCGGCATTGTGAAGCCGGCCTCGCAATGTCATCAAGCCATGCTTGCATTGTAAAGCCGGCCTCGCAATGTCATCTAGTCATTCTGGCATTGTAAGGCCGGCCTCGCAATGAGTGGGTTTTTCACACTTGGTAATTGTATTTCAACCAAGGCTGGTTATGGAACTAGGTAAGGGGGTAATAGCCAGGATCATCAAGCGATGATCCTCAACCATGTGTGGGCGGACATTGTAAAGCCGGCCTCGCAATGTCATCTAGTCATGCCGGCATTGTGAAGCCGGCCTCGCAATGTCATCAAGCCATGCCATCATCGTGAAGCCGGCCTCGCAATGTCATCAACCATGCTTGCATTGTAAAGCCGGCCTCGTAATGTCATCTAGTCATTCTGGCATTGTAAAGCCGGCCTCGCAATGAGTGGGTTTTTTGACACTTGGAAATTAGCTGTTGGATGCTGTTGCGCTTGCAGCATATGTGCTGCAACTGGGACGGAATTCAACAGCTAGGTTCTATGTGTGAAAATGTGCTTCATTGTAAAGCCGGCTTGGCAATGATTGAAACGGGATACCAGGGGCACGGGCAATTTGGGCCCGCGGTTTTGTATGGCCACAGGGGGGGGCTTAAGTGTGGGTGCCCAGGCTCGACCGGAGGTCAAGGTGCCCGGAGGTGGGCCCTTTTTCCTGAATGTATACCCGGGAGGTGAGCCCCTTTCTGGGGGCGCAATGGGTGGCTCGCCCGGTGTGGGCCTTGTAAAGTCGGCCTCGCAATGAGTGGGTTTTTCCCACTTGGAAATTGTACGTCAAACAAGGCTGGTTATGGAACTAGGTAAGGGGTTAATAGCCAAGATCATCAAGCGATGATCCTAAACCGTGGGTGGGCGGACATTGTGAAGCCGGCTCCGCAATGTCATGTAGCCATTCTAGCATTGTAAAGCCAGCTTTGCATAGGTACACACCAAATGGTTAGGTTTAGGGCTAGGATTACCTGGTAAGGCATAGACTATACATTAGGTTTAGGCAAAATGGCCTTAAATCTGAATGAGATCAATAGATCATAGGTTAAGGTTAGGTCAAAAAGACCATGATTAGATTTAGGTATACATTAGGTTTAGGCCAAAAGGCCTTAAATCCAAATTAGATCAATAGATCATAGGTTAAGGTTAGGTCAGAAAGACCATGGTTAGGTTTAGGTCAAAAGAACAGTGGTCCTTAACAACAGGTAATTGCCCATGAAGAGAAAAACTGCTTAATACCTTTACACCACACGGTTGGAAAGACAGTACCGTCACAAATCAGACTCCATCAATGATGTAGAAACATGTTAAATCTTACATATGAACTGTAATATTAACTGTGATTAATTCGTGGCTGATGAAGCCATATAGAAACAGATAGAAATAAGAAAACATCTCAATGTATGCAGTGATAATATCACTTTCTGCATGTCATCTAGCCATGCCGGCATTGTAAAGCAGGCCTCGTGAAGTCATCTACTCATGCTGGCATTGTAAAGCCGGTCTCGCAATGAGTGGGTTTTTTCACACTTGGAAATTGTACTTCAACCAAGGCTAAGTGGGTAATAGCCAGGATCATCAAGTGATGATCCTAAACCATGTGTGGGCTGACATTGTAAAGCCGGCCTCGCAATGTCATCTAGTCATGCCGGCATTGTGAAGCCGGCCTCGCAATGTCATCAAGCCATGCTTGCATTGTAAAAGCCGGCCTCGCAATGTCATCTAGTCATTCTGGCATTGTAAGGCCGGCCTCGCAATGAGTGGGTTTTTCACACTTGGTAATTGTATTTCAACCAAGGCTGGTTATGGAACTAGGTAAGGGGGTAATAGCCAGGATCATCAAGCTGATGATCCTAAGCCGTGGGTGGGCGGACATTGTAAAGCCGGCCTCGCAATGTCATCTAGTCATGCTGGCATTGTGAAGCCGGCCTCGCAATGTCGTCAAGCCATTCTAGCATTGTAAAGCCAGCTTTGCATAGGTACACATCAAATGGTTAGGTTTGGGGCTAGGATTACCTGGTAAGGCATAGACTATACATTAGGTTTAGGCAAAACGGCCTTAAATCTAAATGAGATCAATAGATCATAGGTTAAGGTTAGGTCAAAAAGACCATGATTAGATTTAGGTATACATTAGGTTTAGGCCAAAAGGCCTTAAATCCAAATTAGATCAATAGATCATAGGTTAAGGTTAGGTCAGAAAGAACATTGATAGGTTTAGGTCAAAAGAACAGTGGTCCTTAACAACAGGTAATTGCCCATGAAGAGAAAAACTGCTTAATACCTTTACACCACTCGGTTGGAAAGACAGTACAGTCACAAATCAGACTCCATCAATTATGTAGAAACATGGTAAATCTTACATATGAACTGTAATATTAACTGTGATTAATTCGTGGCTGATGAAGCCATATAGAAACAGATAGAAATAAGAAAATATCTCAATGTATGCAGTGATAATATCACTTTCTGCATGTCATCTAGCCATGCCGGCATTGCGAAGCCGGCCTCGCAATGTCATCTAGTCATTCTGGCATTGTAAAGCCGGCCTCGCAATGAGTGGGTTTTTCACACTTGGTAATTGTATTTCAACCAAAGCTGGTTATGGAACTAGGTAAGGGGGTAATAGCCAGGATCATCAAGCGATGATCCTCAACCATGTGTGGGCGGACATTGTAAAGCCGGCCTCGCAATGTCATCTAGTCATGCCGGCATTGTGAAGCCGGCCTCGCAATGTCATCAAGCCATGCCGTCATCGTGAAGCCGGCCTCGCAATGTCATCAACCATGCTTGCATTGTAAAGCCGGCCTCGTAATGTCATCTAGTCATTCTGGCATTGTAAAGCCGGCCTCGCAATGAGTGGGTTTTTGACACTTGGAAATTAGCTGTTGGATGCTGTTGCGCTTGCAGCATATGTGCTGCAATTGGGACGGAATTCAACAGCTAGGTTCTATGTGTGAAAATGTGCTTCATTGTAAAGCCGGCTTGGCAATGATTGAAACGGGATACCAGGGGCACGGGCAATTTGGGCCCGCGGTTTTGTATGGCCACAGGGGGGGGCTAAGTGTGGGTGCCCAGGCTCGACCGGAGGTCAAGGTGCCCGGAGGTGGGCCCTTTTTTCCTGAATGTATACCCGGGGAGGTGAGCCCCTTTCTGGGGCGCAATGGGTGGCTCGCCCGGTGTGGGCCTTGTAAAGTCGGGCCTCGCAATGAGTGGGTTTTTTCCCACTTGGAAATTGTACGTCAAACAAGGCTGGTTATGGAACTAGGTAAGGGGTTAATAGCCAAGATCATCAAGCGATGATCCTAAACCGTGGGTGGGCGGACATTGTGAAGCCGGCTCCGCAATGTCATGTAGCCATTCTAGCATTGTAAAGCCAGCTTTGCATAGGTACACACCAAATGGTTAGGTTTAGGGCTAGGATTACCTGGTAAGGCATAGACTATACATTAGGTTTAGGCAAAATGGCCTTAAATCTGAATGAGATCAATAGATCATA
>NW_027595758.1:0-14183 GCF_031162955.1 Sander vitreus
ACTCAGAATAGTGTGCACTGTTGCGAAATGGGTGTGCAACTGCTTTGAGATCATTGACTATAAATATTAATTCTATGTTTGAGATATGTTTTCTCTCGTTTGGGTGGGCGTGTCTCTAGTTTATTGGCTCAGGTCACAGCTGATACCCAATCAGCAGAGGTGTCTAGAAACTTGTGGTATTAAAAAGGCAGAGCTCTCCTCCGTGGGTCTAAAAATCCAGCTGTTCCACTAGCTGCTCCCTCTAGAGGTCTGGGAGAACTCTTGCTGTAATCTGGATGCTGCGTTGTTTTGTTGCATTGCATTTGTTTTCGGGATTGTGTGCTTTTTCTTTTGCACAGTTTCTGTATTTGCAGTGTTCATGTATTTGGTTGTGTTGTGTGTATTTGCAGTGTGTTTATGTATTTGGTTGTGTTCTGTATATTTGCAGTGTGTTTATGTATTTGGTTGTGTCTCTGTATATTTGCAGTGTGTTTATGTATTTGGTTGTGTTGTGTGATTTGCAGTGTGTTTATGTATTTGTTGTGTGTATTTGACAGCTATTTGCCAAATGCTGCACGTGTTGTCAAATGAATGAAGATGTTTTCTTAATTTGCTTTGTGTTTTGTCTAAGCGTGCTCATTGTTGCAGGGTGTTTGCCTCTCGTCGGCCACCGTAGGGAGCCATATGGGGGAAAGGGTTAAAAGATAAAGAAAGAGAGAGAGAGGGCAAAGAGAAAAAAGGATATATATGTTTATTTAAATATAAAAACTAAATAAGCATTATACAGTAATACAAGCAAGAATAGGTTTGCTGATGCGGTTTGAATAAAAAGATATGAGATATTACTAAGTACGAGCTATTATCTGTTACATTACAGGATGTTATCTCACGTAAATCTTAAAGTTTTTCTCCTACGTAGAAAGAATGCTGTTTTTGAAGGTGCCGGCAGACACACCGGGCATGGAAAGCTCAGTCAAATGCAGCAGAAACAAAAGTGTTCACCTTCTCAGTTAACTAACTAGAAATATCCACTGTAAAACTTAATCGAACTGCTGCGCAGGCAGTGGCAGGATTTGATTTCATAGTGCGCACAAGGTCGCCCGCCCTCAGCTAGCCAGGAGCAAGACACACACACACACACACACAATATCATCAGACGGGGTCAGGTAAAAATTAATTCTGCATTCTGAATAAAAGCAGTGGTGAAATAATACATCATTAATGGAAAAATATGAATTACATTCTCTAAAAATCTGAACATAGCAGAGAGCCG
Organism: Sander vitreus; assembly: GCF_031162955.1. Taxonomy (NCBI): domain Eukaryota; kingdom Metazoa; phylum Chordata; class Actinopteri; order Perciformes; family Percidae; genus Sander; species Sander vitreus. Next base: position 1,253 of record NW_027595758.1, read on the forward strand.
AGCAGCTGTCCACTGCTGCTGTGTCTCTATTAGAGTATTAATATTAAGGTGTGCGTTGAAAGCAGCAACAGCACTGACAGACTGGGATCCAAAAAATATTTGCATGTTTAAATGCTTTCCTAAAGTTTTGAGAAATGCCAGGACCTCGTCGGTCAGGCCCTGTAGCTTTACATTTCTTTTTCTCTCTGCCATTGTTCTGCCAACTGTGTTCTTGGGGCAAAGGGAACATTTATGCTTTGCCACATGGATAATTGCAATTATGCACTGTATCTATAGAAAAATAGCAAAAATAACAAAATAATTGGCCTAGATAGCCTAAATGCAATTATTGCATAGCTGTTGTTTCAGCACCATGGATAGCGTGGCTGCATATACAGTATTAGGCGTACTGAAACCAACACATTATTACAACCCCCCACACACACACACACAGCATTTCCTCAACCTCTGTCATACTACAACAATCAAAAACAAAAGCAAATGACATGAGCATCACAGTAGCAGCTCCCTATGTCTTTTGGATACAAACCGATCAAATGGACTCCAGATTTTCTCATACACTCCATTTGCCCTCAATATACAGCTTTGTATATTTCAGTCTCTCCATGGACATACATTGCGCCATATTCTTGGATCCAAGCACCAATTGTATTTGTATGTGCCCATTTTCTTCCAGATAAGAGCTATAGTCCTTTTTGCCTGTAGTATAGCAAAAATTAATTTAAAATAATTGATATTCTTGGGGTTTCAGATTCTGATTTGATAGATACAGGTGCAGCTAAATCATCTTAGGGTCAAGTGGAATGTCCACAGACAAGATGAATATAGTTTTATTGATCACATCCCTCCAGAATGTTTTCATTTTGTCAGACTCTCAGACAATAATAATAATATAATGTTCCTTTATATGGAATTCCGTTTTATTCAATATTAAATAAATCACAAATACATGAATAAATACATAAAAACATGAATAAATAAATATGCCTTTGAAATACATCATGAAATAAATAAATGAGGAAATAAATACATAAATTAAAGAAATGTAAATAGTCATATATAAATGAATCAATTAGTTAAATAAAAATATTAAAAGGTTTTTTAAAAGTACACGCTCATTTATTTCAAGAGACTTTTATTTCATAAATCAACATTTATTGATTTCCCTCTGTATTTATTTCCAGTTCTTATATGCAAATCAGGGGGCGTGGCTATCTCTCACATTCACAACAGAGCCGTGGGGGAAAAGGCCTACGACGTGAGAGTCAGTAGCGGAGTGGGCAATCTGGAGAGTCGGACTTTTCGCAGCCTCGACTAGTGGTTCGAGGTCGCGAGGGCCGGTCTGATAATAGCTGAACATCGCAAGCTCATAACGACACCATCAGGCGGCCCGCTGGTCAACCTGCACGGTGGGCTTATTTCAATACAAACATAGGATATATATGTGGCTGCTGCTGCCTAGCAGGCAAAACACGTTATTAAAACACAATGTATTAGGTAGCTAGAAATGATGTCACATGTCTACCACTTCGAAAAATTGTTTAGATCCTGTGAAACCGCCGTTTCGGTACTCTATTAAAAATTCCAAAATAAAAAAGACGAGATTAAGAGGAAGTGGAAGGCAGGAGTTAGGTTGTCTCGCTTTTGGCTGAATCTGTAGCTGTGTGTAGATACTGTCTTGATGCAACCAAAGCTAGAAGTACACATTGGGTTATGAAAACATTACACCTAATCAGTTTAAAACTGTCAGTTCCACGCGCTACTTGTGTTGGGCTAGTGTGGATCGTGTTGCTGTGTGCTGTGTCTCCCAACACTCGGTCATGGTGCTCGTCAGTTTAGAGCGGTAGATGTGGTCTAGCTATCTCTAGTATAGGTGACTGTGGGCTGGGTACAGAGCATCGTAAGCTGCACTCACGCCGCAGGCCTTTTTCGGTCAGGGTACTCAAAGAATAATCAGTTTTTCGTTTTTAAAACCAAAAACAAAAAACGGGTCAATGGAAAAAACAAAACTATGAGCTCCGGTTTCTCAGTTTTTCCAATGTCCATACAAATTAAAAATTAACTGGAAAACTGCTCATTTGTTTTTTTGTTATTCATGTTCGCTTTTAACTCAAGAGCGAGAATACGGGCTCATTTTTTATAATGTGCATAATCATTGAAAATCTGATGGAACACAGGTCCTGCTTATAATGTTATTTTGGTCTTACGTGTTAAGTCAAAAGTTGACTAAAACCAATGCTCTCTGACAGGAAGTAACATTGACGTGTCAAAAATAAAAGTATGAGAGCTGTAACAACTACGCCAGAAGAACAATCTACTTTAAGCTTTTGCCTGTAGCTTGTCAGATTAGCTACTTAAGCTAAGCTAGTTCATTATTTAGGGTTATATAAAGTATTTAATTGAGCAACATTCATTAATAGCCACAAAGGGAGTAAGAATGGATATTAGTTTTTAAAATAGAAATAGATTATAATACATTTTAAATCACATTTTTAAATAAACACTTTTCTCACAGTACCTATCATGTATTATATTTTATTATCCGTATTGGCCAACTACTGTTTCAAAGGCTTAGTATGAGCAGTGGACATCTAACGAGCTTGGGGGATCCAGGCACAGGCCCAGCAGTGAGGAGGTCTACCATGCTCACCATGAACTCTCAGTCCAGTCTGCAGGGCCTGAGGAGACCAGACCAGAATGGGGAGAGTCTCCAGTACACTTTAACTTGTTAATTTATGTTCTTCTTCACATTGACATGTTCATTGGCATTTAAAATGTGATTTAAAATGTATTATAATCCTATTTCTATTTTAAAACAATATCCATTCTTACTCCCTTTGTAGCTATTAATGAATGTTGCTCAATTAAATACTTTATATAACCCTAAATAATGAACTAGCTTAGCTTAAGTAGCTTAATCCGACAAGCTACAGGCAAAAGCTAAAGTAGATTGTTCTTCTGGCAGTTGTTACAGCTCTATACTTTTATTTTTGACACGTCACGTTACTTTCAGTCCAGAGAGCATTGGTTTTAGTCAACTTTTTGACTTAACACGTAAGACCAAAAATAACATTATAAACGAGACCTGTGTTCCATCAGATTTTCAATGATTATGCACATTATAAAAAATGAGCCCAGTATTCTCGCTCTTGGGTTAAAATGGAAACATGAATAACAAAAAACTAAATGAGCAGTTTTCCAGTTAATTTTTAATTTGTATGGACATTGAAAAACGAGAAAACGGAGCTCATAGTTTTGTTTTTTCCGTTTTTGGTTTGAAACCAAATAAATAGAGAGGGAAATAAATAAATGTGGCATTAGGAAATAAAAGTCCACGGAAATAAATAAATTTATTTTTTTATTCATGTATTTATTCATTTTATTTAATATTGAATAAAACGGCATTCCATACCTTTAGCCTCATTGCATATCAAACAAAGGTATATTACTGCTGTATTTAATCAATTTAACAGGAGTTGTGTATGTCTGCATCAGCCAATTATATTTGAGAAGCTTTAAATTAGAGTTTGCTGTTTCCTCTAATCGTTTTCGTATAAGTCCACCCTCCATGTCTCAAGTCTAGATATTGATGTATTTTTTTTAGAGCTATGCAAGCCAGTTATATATTGATGAAATCAAACCCCTCTCAGCAATTGTTTGTTATAATTTCTTCTAAGGATGAGAGCAACATTGCCTATTTAATGGCTTCTGAATAGAAATAACAGAAGCTTTGTGCTCATGATGTTTCTAAGCTATACAGTAAATGTTTGGTGACCACCCAGAATTTAATGGAGCAAGTTTAAAACATGTGGGAAAAGTCAGAGGCAGGACATCTTATTTTGCTTGTTTCTTATTTTCTTTCCATTCTGTTCTTTCTATCGTTATTCTTTAGTATATTCACTAAGTTAAACAGGACCACACTGCTCAGTACTAGACTGAGCAGCTTATTTAGGTGAATTCATTTTGCAGTGTATTACAGTTGTATAAAACAGCAAGTGAAGCTGACTTGGCCGCTCCGTGGGGACTACAGCTAATCAGTCCTGATGCTAATATGGGCTAATAAGTTAGCATAACAAGTGGGAAAAAGAATAGCACAGACTGAATAAGCATACTGAGAGCTAATTAGCAAGCTGCTGATTAAAGGAGAGACTAAAGCAGGACTGACAGCTATATGAGGAATTCTTGTTTAGCAGACGAGCTCAACACTGGGACAATGCTAGGATAATGACCAGACATCCATCAGACCTCTGTCAAGTTAGTTCACCACTTCTCATGTTACACACAAAGGGAACTTCACAAAGTGTGTGTGTGTGTGTTGGGGGTTAAAAAAAGCATAAATAAATGTGTACTGTATGTATACTAATAATAATAATAATAATAATAATAATAATAATAATAATAAATGGAATTTGTATAGTGCTTTTCAAGGACTCAAAGACGCTTTACAGGGAAAGGTAGAAAACCAAAACAAAACAAAAAAGATTCAAGCACCGATGAAAAGGGAGGGGGGTGTGGGGCTACGGATAGGCAGAGGTGAAGAGATGGGTCTTGAGGCGGGACTGGAAGATGGTGAGGGACTCAGAGGTGCAGATCTCTTGGGGGAGGGAGTCCCAGAGCCTGGGAGCTGCCCTGGAGAAGGCTCTGTCCCCAAAACTGCGGAGGTTGGACTTTTGGATGCAGAGGAGACCGGCTGAGGTGGATCTGAGGGCCCGTGAGGGTTGGTACAGGGAGAGGAGGTCAGTGAGGTATGAGGGGGCCAGATGGTGGAGGGCTTTGTAGGTGAGGACCAGGATTTTGTAGGTGATCCGGTGGGAGATAGGAAGCCAGTGGAGTTGTTTTAGGACTGGAGTGATGTGGTGCCAGGATTTGGAGCCGGTGATGAGTCGGGCGGCTGAGTTCTGGACCAGTTGGAGTCGGTTGATGCTGATGGAGCTGATGCCGAGGAGAAGTGAGTTGCAGTAGTCCAGTACTCACCACAAAAGATAGAGCCGCGTTATGCATTCTGTCCATTCCAGATGAGTGAGTTCTGCTAAAGCCCCATGTTTACTAACTATTCAAAACAAGAATTGTAGATTGTGTCCCCTATCATTTATATTTGATTAGGAAGGGATCTGTACAGCTAGTATGAACAGAGGAATGATTACAGATATCAAAAACCCTTCCATGTACACATGGATACATGGAGTATTGTGAGAACCTTAACCTAACCTGCATGTCTTTGGACTGCAGAACAATACTGGCACACAAATGCCCTGGCTTACTGTTTCAGGATTCTAAAGTGTTTGGTGAGAGGCAACAGTGCTAACTGGACCACTTTGACCACAATGAAGCCTACAATAACTAGATTGTGGCAGCAGAAAAGAGTTGTTACCATGTCAAAATGATACTAAGGGTCATCAGTAATAAGGTGAACTTTGTAGCAAACAATTGGTTGTATACACATCCAGAAAAAAAGTGCAACATTAAAATTAGTTTGGAGTTGAGTTTATGTCCACCTGATGCATATAAGTCCAATAGTCCTTCTCCTTTTATGTTCTGTTTTGGTCTCCTCAACTGAGAAACATATCTGGCTCTTTAGCTGCTAAATGCTCCACTATGTTTAGTTAGCTGATTGGTGCTGAGCAGGTAGTTTACAGTGGATTTATAGAGCTTTTTCAATGAAAACAGCTGCCTGCTGCTGAAAGCATTGCTGTGAGAGTGGTGAGAGTGAATGGGTACGTTGTTGGCTGGAAATCAGAATCATTAAGCTGAAAGAGGCTAAAAAGCTCCATAGAGCTGAGGGGAACTAGATAGTTGGTATAATTCTCTGTGGATTCATCACTACAAGTGAAACTGTTCATGATACACATCCATTATTAATATAAAAGTATTGATTATAGCCGCTTTAAAGAATTTGTCCCTGCAAATATTCATCATCTACAGTACATATACAGTCACTAGTATGCTAGCACAAAGCAACAGTTCCACATTGCACTCAAACTATTACTTATGCAGTCTGCATTTCATTACATTGATTCATAGATTTTTTGCAATGTTGCATGTGCTCACTGTTCGACAGGTGAGGTTAGACAGAGATGCACTTTTTCCTACAATGTAAAACATTCAATGAAATAAAGGAATTTATTTTAACAAGTTCAACTCTGTAATCTATGATTGCAAATAGAGGTGTGAATCTTCACTGATCTCCGATTCAATTACGATTATCAGGTCTTCGATTGATTCAATATCTTAATGCATCACGATGCGTCAAAAACATTTTTTCTATTAAAGCCATCATGGATATTTGACTTGACAAACTTGAGTTGTCAAGTGCAATGCCCAACCTGTAATAAGTAACTTCAGACTGGAATTTCTCTATCAGTTTCCACTTATGAAGTGACCCTGCCCGGAGGAAGCGGGGCCCCCGTCTGGAGCCAGGCCCAGATGGAGGGCTCGTCAGCGAGCGTCTGGTGGCCGGGTTTGCCACGGAGCCCGGTCGGGCACAGCCCGAAAAAGCTACGTGGCAGACATCCCTCCATCCCATGGGCCCACCACCTGTGGGAGGAACCGCTGGGGTCGGGTGCGCTGCCACATGGGTGGCAGTGAAGGTCAGGGGCCTCGACGGACCAGACCCGGGCAGCAGAGGCTGGCTCTGGGGGACGTGGAATGTCACCTCTCTGTGGGGGAAGGAGCCGGAACTTGTGCGGGAGGTGGAGCGCTACCGGTTAGATCTCGTGGGGCTTACCTCTACGCACAGTCTTGGTTCTGGAACCATACTCCTGGATAGGGGTTGGACTCTTTTTCTTCTCTGGACTTGCCCAGGGTGTGAGGCGCCGGGCGGGTGTGGGGATACTCACAAGCCCCCGGCTGAGCGCCGCTACGTTGGAGTTTAACCCGGTGGGACGAGAGGGAGTCGCCTCCCTACGCCTGCGGGTTGTGGGGGAAAACTCTGACTGTTGTTTGTGCATATGCACCAAACAAGAGTTCAGAGTATTCGGCCTTCTTGGAGACCTTGAGTGGAGTCCTGCATGGGGCTCCAGTCGGGGACTCCATAGTTCTGCTGGGGGGACTTCAACGCGCACATGGGTAATGATGGAGACACATGAGAGGCGTGATTGGGAGGAACGGCCTCCCTGATCTAAACCAGAGTGGTTGTTTGTTGTTGGACTTCTGTGCTAGTCATGGATTGTCTATAACTGAACACCATGTTCGAACATAGGGATGCTCATAAGTGTACTTGGTACCAGAGCACCCTAGGCCAAAGGTCAATGATCGATTTTATAATCGTTTCATCTGATCTGAGGCCATATGTTTTGGACACTCGGGTGAAGAGAGGGGGCGGAGCTGTCAACCGATCACCATCTGGTGGTGAGTTGGGTCAGGGGGTGGGGGAAGACTCTGGACAGACCTGGTAAGCCCAAAGCGGGTAGTGCGGGTAAATTGGGAACGTCTGGAGGAGGCCCCTGTCCGACAGACTTTCAACTCACACCTCCGGCGGAGCTTTTCGTGCATCCCTGTGGAGGCTGGGGGCATTGAACCCGAGTGGACAATGTTCAAAGTTTCCATTGCTGAAGCTGCGGTGAGGAGCTGTGGTCTTAGGGTCTTAGGTGCCTCAAGGGGCGGTAACCCACGAACACCGTGGTGGACACCGGTGGTCAGGAAGCCGTCCGACTGAAGAAGGAGTCTTTCCGGGATATGTTATCCCAGACGACTCCGGAGGCAGTTGCAAGGTACCGAAGGGCCCGAAGGGCTGCAGCCTCTGCCGTGAAAGAGGCAAAGCAGCGTGTGTGGGAGAAGTTCGGAGAAGACATGGAGAAGGACTTTCGGTCGGCACCAAGGTACTTCTGGAAAACCGTTCGCCACCTCAGGAGGGGGAAGCGGGGAACCATCCAAGCTGTGTACAGTAAGGATGGGACGCTGTTGACCTCAACTGAGGAGGTAATAGGGGCGGTGGAAGGAGCACTTTGAGGAACTCCTAAATCCGACTATACGCCCTCTATGGTAGAGGCAGAGCTGGAGGATGAGGGGGGATTGGCATCAATTTCCCAGGTGGAGGTTGCTGAGGTAGTTAAACAACTCCACAGTGGCAAAGCCCCAGGAATTGATGAGATCCGTCCAGAAATGCTTAAAGCTCTGGGTGTGGAGGGGTTGTCTTGGTTGACACGCCTCTTCAACATTGCGTGGAAGTCTGGGGACGGTGCCTAAGGAGTGGCAGACCGGGGTGGTGGTTCCCCTTTTTAAAAGGGGGACCAGAGGGTGTGTGCCAATTACAGGGGTATCACACTTCTCAGCCTCCCGGTAAAGTCTACTCCAAGGTGCTGGAAAGGAGGGTTCGGTCGATAGTCGAATCTCAGGTTGAAGAGGAACAATGCGGATTCCGTCCTGGTCGTGGAACAACGGACCAGATCTTTACTCTCGCAAGGATCCTGGAGGGAGCCTGGGAGTATGCCCAACCAGTCTACATGTGTTTTGTGGATCTGGAGAAGGCGTATGACCGGGTGCCCCGGGAGATACTGTGGGAGGTGCTGCGGGAGATACAGGGGGTGAGGGGTCCCTTCTCAGGGCCATCCAATCTCTGTACGACCAAAGCGAGAGCTGTGTCCGGGTTCTCGGCAGTAAGTCGGACTCGTTTCAGGTGAGAGTTGGCCTCCGCCAGGGCTGCGCTTTGTCACCAATCCTGTTTGTAGTATTTATGGACAGGATATCAAGGCGTAGTCGGGGTGGAGAGGGGTTGCAGTTCGGTGGGCTGGGGATCTCATCGCTGCTTTTTGCAGATGATGTGGTCCTGATGGCATCATCGGCCTGTGACCTTCAGCACTCACTGGATCGGTTCGCAGCCGAGTGTGAAGCGGCTGGGATGAGGATCAGCACCTCTAAATCGGAGGCCATGGTTCTCAGCAGGAAACCGATGGAGTGCCTTCTCCAGGTAGGGAATGAGTCCTTACCCCAAGTGAAGGAGTTCAAGTACCTTGGGGTCTTGTTCGCGAGTGAGGGGACAATGGAGCGGGAGATTGGTCGGAGAATCGGCACAGCAGGTGCGGTATTACATTCAATTTATCGCACCGTTGTGACGAAAGAGAGCTGAGCCAGAAGGCAAAGCTCTCAATCTACCGGTCAGTTTTTGTTCCTACCCTCACCTATGGTCATGAAGGCTGGGTCATGACCGAAAGAACAAGATCCAGGGTACAAGCGGCCGAAATGGGTTTCCTCAGGAGGGTAGCTGGTGTCTCCCTTAGAGATAGGGTGAGAAGCTCAGTTATCCGTGAGGAGCTCGGAGTAGAGCCGCTGCTCCTTTGCGTCGAAAGGAGCCAGTTGAGGTGGTTCGGGCATCTGGTAAGGATGCCCCCTGGGCGCCTCCCTAGGGAGGTGTTCCAGGCACGTCCAGCTGGGAGGAGGCCTCGGGGAGACCCAGGACTAGGTGGAGGGATTATATCTCTAACCTGGCCTGGGAACGCCTCGGGATCCCCCAGTCGGAGCTGGTTAATGTGGCCCGGGAAAGGGAAGTTTGGGGTCCCCTGCTGGAGCTGCTACCCCCGCGACCCGACCCCGGATAAGCGGATGAAGATGGATGGATGGATGGAGTTTCCACTTATAACACTCCAGCTACACAAATGATTCCTCCTTACAGCAGTTTCAATGTAAAACTTACTAAAACCCTATTAAACCACTGTGTTAACACACACCCACACACGCCGAGAGGAAAAAAGAAAAAAGGTTGCGGGCCTGATGGTAGCTCATGTGGACGTGCAGGACGTTATCTTCAGTGAAGCAAACACACAGAAATCCAACTTACAGTTAGCTGTTAGTCCAAGAAACACAACTCAAACACGAAAACCAGTCACCAGCTACGGCAAAGTCCTCTTCAGCAGGGAAACACACTGTCGTCCTCTCCGTCCTCCGAATCGGCAACTATCCGCCGTTAGCTCCAACTTTAGCCAGGCACACTAGCACAACATTCTAAACCACTGCTGTTAGACAGGAAAAGTGCCGTAGTCTAGCTACACCTCTTCAGCTTCGTTATTCTACTTAGATCTTCTCCAAGCTAACTAATGTCTCTCAGTGTTTTCTTTCCTCTTCTCGATTTGTGATTCTCTCCACTCTCCGCTCAGCCGTTTTGCGTGTGTGTGTCTGTCTGTCTGTCTGTCTGTCTGTCTGTCTGTGTGTGTGTGAAACGGGTTAGGCTTCTGAGAATGTTATTTTTCATTTGAATGTTTATGCTGCGGCCGGAAAATTAACGAGCGACGTCATTGCGTTATAATCGATTATGGTGGGCCACTGCACCGATGCGGCATCGTCCATGTCCTCCTCGATTATCTGATTCATTTAAACACCTCTAATTGTAATTAGCTAAACAACATCGCAAACTTAAAAATACACTGAAAAAAATGATTTTTGGTGTAATAATATTTATTAGGTTAACTGTCACAAGTTTTATTTTCTAATTGTAAGTATCAGTGAGAACTGGAATTATTCAAGTAAAACTATATATGTCATTCATGTAATAAATAAACTGTGTGGGAAGAGTAAGTTTTATTATGTATTTTCACATAATATTCAAAGGTTTAATAGTCATTGCACATGAACTTAGAAATACCAAGTAAGTTTAAATAGTGTTGGGTGTTTTGAATCCGTGCATGCGCCTTGTGTTCGCATACAGGACCAAGGTTATAATCGTAACGAAAATGAACAAAATAACGAAAACTAGGTGGGAAAAAAACACTGTCGTTAACTATCAAGTAAATGTCTTTGTCGATCTTTCATAGAGCAAATAACGTTATATCTCTCCGACCATGACATTTCCCATAGACATGTATAGTTTCCGACTGGAAACACAGAAATTCCGACATTCCATGTCAAATTGAACACAATATGTCCGTGACTCCGTGGCTCTCGCCTGGCATCATGGCGGTACCAAAAGTCGGAAGAAAGCGGCACCTATTTGATTATGACTGTGTCAGATAAAAACAAGTGCCTTGCAGTGGAAGGTGGTAAAATATGTGGTCAATTTATTACAGGGAAACATCTCACGAATTTGAAAGTAGATTTGAGAAGCGCACACAAGCTAGGAGGCTAACCTAGCTTACCTTAACAAGGTAATGGAGAACGCAAAGCCCCCTTCCCCCGAAACAGAAGCTAACCCCGGTACAGGGCATGGACGTATGGGTACAGGGCATGGATTTATGGGTACAGGGCGTGGATGTATGGATACAGGGCGTGGATGTATGGGTACAGGGCGTGGATGTATGGGGTACAGGGCGTGGATGTATGGGTACAGGGCGTGGATGTATGGGTACATGGCGTGGATGGGGCACAGGGCTTGGATGTATGGGTACAGGGCGTGGATGTATGGGTACAGGGCGTGGATGTATGGGTACAGGGCGTGGATGTATGGGTACAGGGCGTGGATGTATGGGTACAGGGTGTATTTTGACAGCATATTATCAAAAATACATTGGTTTGACAGTGGTACAGTTAATTGTGGTTACATGATTCTGTAGTTTTTAATGTAGTATTTCTTGTAGTATTCTGTAGTTTTAATGTATTATTTTGTCCTTAAGCCCAAAGCAACAACTTTGTACATGTGACACAGTGCCCTCTCAAGCAGCGACTACAGCAAGCTGTGTCACAAGCAAAGCCATCTGGCTATTCAGGTAAAAAACATAACTGTGTAGTGCATTGCACTTCATAAGTTGTAAGAGGTTTACCATCATCACAGAATATACATAATATTCTGAATTAAATTGAAGCAGAATATATTTTGAATTGTGAAGTTATGTGTTGCGCCGCATAAAATGTAATGTATACAAAAGTTGAAAGGACAATCTGATGTTATATCTATTCTAGTGATATGAATATAGCCCATGAAATGCTGCTTCTCCATTACCCCTGGCATTAAAGTAACTTTGAGTATGATGCATTAATAGATTTCTTTGTATTTTACAGCCTCCACCAGAAAACTTCTCCTGCTACAGTATTTGATTTGAACAGCTAATGTAAGGTAAATCTAAAACCCTAGGTACCTCTCATTCTTAGTTTTAAGTTGACTTATACTTATACTGATATGAAAATCTAATTCAGATGAGGTTTGATTTATTTCTGTCTGTATTTTCCAGAGTTCCAGAGACGGAAGGCCATTATTCGTGCCCTGATGGAGTTCCTGGGGGAGTCGTCAGGGGAACTCAAGGACTACAAGGTAAATTCAAACATTTTCAGATCATAAAGTTCACTTGAGTACATTATATTGAATTCGTATTCACTTCTCCTTTAAATACAACTTGCCTGCTCTGTATTATTCAGTGTTTCCAATAATGAGAGACAGGAACTAAAGTTCAGGAATCACTAGAGTTGTGCATAAGGTCCATGAGGCCTGATTTACTACGGGTTGTTTGTGCGTGTAAAAGCGAGTGCAAACTTCAGCTGTTATCAGTACTGTGGAACAAGAATAATTTCAGAATCAGAAAAATGTATTTCAAACTGAATATTCACAAGACACAACATTCCACAGCAGACAGTACTACTACTAGAGTTTGAAAAGGGGGTTGGAATAAGCAAAGCTTATATGTTTCCAGACCATAACAACACAAATGCATACACAGAAGAGACAAATGATAACAACATCATCATCTCATCATCATATAGGATGCACTCTCTAGTTCTCTGCTACCCCTTTCCTCCTCAGTTGGCAGTCTCCTCCTTTTGTATGATTCAAAGACTACATTCCTAAACTTAGTGAAATTATTTCAAATGTTTAGGATTGATAGGTATTGAAATATTGAGATTTTTGACACTAGTCTATAACTGCAGATAACTAAATGAAGCTGTACTATGCACCTGAACATGGATTCAGATATATTTACAGGATATCAGCAGAGAGGAAGCTCCAAGAGGACCAGGCTGACCAAGTCCTGAGGATCTGTGTCTTCCACACAAGTGAAGAAGATGAAGGTGCATC
>NW_027595759.1:0-15427 GCF_031162955.1 Sander vitreus
TCCACGGTCTCGTTTTCATTCGATTCGATAGTTGCGTCTCTGGGTCATATTTACTCATACGGTGACCACAAAGAAATCAAAAACACATATAACACAATCAGTGATCAACAGGCCTCGCCCACAAATTCCAGCCAAGCAGTGCGGGCTTAACACACACACAAAGGCACAGCGGCCACTGACACTGCTCAAATCTTTAACACCTAAAGCAAGCAGTAATACCTAGTAAAATCATTTCACTAAACATTGTTAACATGTAAATGATCTTGCAGTGTAAACAATATTGAAAATACATATTTTCTTTATTTTAGGCCTTCAATTATAAAAATATGATTTTCTGATTCTGATAATCTCTTGGCCAGCAGAGAAGGCCTTGCTGGCCCTGACGGTCCACCTCTGATCTACAGATCTAGTCATAACAATGAATATTCTGATTAATAGCAGATGGCTTGTGGGTGAAATAACATAAATAATGACGAAAATATAACTGAACATAGCAGACAGCAGAACAGACTATGTGCACATTTACACATTGTTAACATTAGATGAGTGTCTCATAGAAAGAAATGTACGCACAGTGCATATAGGATTACGGCTGCCGGCGCCACTGCCACACTATCATTTACAGAGACCCAACAATTCCCCCAAGAGCAAGCATTAGTGCAACAGTGGACCTTTCTCTGTAGGGAAACATCAACATTACATCACTCTCACACACACACACACACACACACACACACACACACACACACACACACACACATATATAATGTTTGCACCGAAGGGACTAGGAAAGAGCATTTTGAGGGACTTTTTGAACTTGGAGTTGGTACTCTCCCAGTACAAGAGGAACTTAGAGAAATAATTGGTCCTGATGTCAGCGTACGTGTCTGATCGATCACATGAGCCATGCAGCACCAGCAACTGACCGACATTTTAAACCTCTAGATAACTAGTCTGCCGAAAGAGTAATGCTTTATCCACACGCTCTTCTCACAGCGTAGAAAGCACATTGATTTGTGCTAAGCTAAACCATCCTTTAACATACAGAGATGTGTCCAAACTACATGAATTATTAACAGGAAGTCATCATTTTAGTTTCTGGAGATGTTTTTCTTTACATCTTCCTACACAAATATCTCCTTTTTGTTCATCAGTGTTTGTACCTGAGAGTGTCTAGTCTCCAGTTTGGATTCTCCAGTCCCGCTGACAGTAGCTTCACTCCTGAGTCTCCTGGATGATTGTAGCTCAGGTCCCGCTCTCTCAGATGGGAGGGGTTGGAGCTCAGAGCTGAGACCAGAGAGGTACAGCCTTCCTCTGAGATCAGACAGCCTGACAGACTGCAAACACACAGAACAACACACATGAACCCTCTCAGGTCTCAGGTCCAGCTCTCTCAGATGGGAGGGGTTGGAGCTCAGAGCTGAGACCAGAGAAGAACAGCCTTCTACTGAGATCAGACAGCCTGACAGACTGCAAACACACAGAACAACACACAGGAACCCCAGGTACATTTTGGTCCAGATTTAGAATACACCTTTAAAATCATCTGTTCTATTTAACTATTTAACAACAAAACTAAACAATAAAAAATCCTCATGGAAAGTAACTCTGAGTCTAGAAATTAATAATTATATAATTAATAACTACTGCCCAAGTTTATTGTATCAGCAGACACAAAGCAGCTGTTTTATCAACTAAAGTTAGTCAGATTTTAAATGGTCATCAGTAGAATGGGTTAATGAATCCTGACCTGAGAGTCTCGAGATCCAAACGGATGATTTGATCTAACAGCTGATGTGATCCAACAGCTGATGTTATCTAACAGCTGATGTTATCTAACAGCTGATGTTATCTAACAGCTGATGTTATCTAACAGCTGATGTTGATCTAACAGCTGATTTGATCTAACAGCTGATGTGATCCAACAGCTGATGTTATCTAACAGCTGATGTTATCTAACAGCTGATGTTATCTAACAGCTGATTTGATCTAACAGCTGATGTGATCCAACAGCTGATGTTATCTAACAGCTGATGTTATCAAACAGCTGATTTGATCTAACAGCTGACGTGATATAACAGCTGATGTGATCCAAACTATTCCAGTAACAGTTAACTCCAGAGTGTAAAAATGTTGTTTCATCCAATGATTCACTTCTCATCCTCTTCCAATCATGCATCAAAACTAAGTCCTCCATATAAATCGAAATTAACAACAAAACGATCCATTGTATCATTGTTGTAGGCTAACGTTACTGTTTTTTTATACAGCCCTGGAAGGTACAATGTTGCCATGGAAATGGCGGAGTAATATCGTATGTGATGCACCAGGTGTGCCCAAATGGCTCTGGGTGTGCTGTCATGCTGATTTGAGTAAGTTTTAAATGTCTAGTTGACCAATCAGATTGTCTGGTCAAATTCACTTGTTGTATATTTAGGAATAAACAAACGTCCATTAATCAAAGTCACATGATATTAAAATATCAATGATTTCTGGATCTCAGCCACAGTTCATATTTCATTCTTTATGAAGTGTTTCTAAATCAGAATAAAATACTGTTTTTTTGAAAGATTATTGTTCTTGATCTGACCTGAGAGTCTCCAGTGTGCAGTGTGGACTCTTCAGTCCAACAGAGATCAGCTTCCCTCCTGAATTCTGCAGGTTGTTGTTACTCAGGTCCAGCTCTCTCAGACTAGAGGACTGGGAGCTGAGAACTGAGGACAGAGCTTCACAGCTTCTCTCTGACAGGTTACAGTCACTCAGTCTGGAGAGACAACAGGAAGGAAACAAGTTATTTATATTTAACTCCTGTTGAAAGATAGAGTATGTAATGATGAATAAATTACACTTACAGAGCTTTGTTGGAGGGATGGTAATGAAGAAGACACATAACGATTGTGTTTAAATGTTAAGTCTGGACCTTTGGTGATACAGAATATAAAATCCATTTTCTAAACAAGTTGGAAACATAACTAATTGTGACTGAATGAGGAGTAAAAAGACATCCAGTATTCAAATTCACATAAGATAAAAAAAAAGCCATAGCCATAGTTTATACTTTGTTTTTAACAACATCTTATAAATAACAACAAAATGATTTGAAGACACTCAAAGATTTCCGAATTGCTAAATTTTAAATCCTGACATGAGAAGGGCGGTTTAAATTGAATAAAGCTTAAAGTTTAGAGAAATGTCATATAAGAAGACAAATAACGATTGTGTTTATATGTTGAGTCTGGACTTTTGGTGATACAGCATATGTGTGTGTGTGTGTGTGTGTGTGTGTGTGTGTGTGTGTGTGTGTGTGTGTGTGTGTGTGTGTGTGTGTGTGTGTGTGTGTGTGTGCGTGCACGTCAGTCGTGGGGGAACGAAGCAGCCCTGCCCGCTGCAAAGTGCTGACAGGACTGAAACAGCAGCAGCTTTCAGCGACTTTATAGTGAAAAATCTTTACAGCGTACATTGATGTTAAAATGTATACAGGTTGGCAGGACGGTCTGAAATGTTTTGGACTGTCTTTCGCTTTACGTCTTGTTGGTAAATGTGAGATGTTCGAGTCACACAGGTGTCTCGTCCACGGTCTCGTTTTCATTCGATTCGATAGTTGCGTCTCTGGGTCATATTTACTCATACGGTGACCACAAAGAAATCAAAAACACATATAACACAATCAGTGATCAACAGGCCTCGCCACAAATTCCAGCCAAGCAGTGCGGGCTTAACACACACACAAAGGCACAGCGGCCACTGACACTGCTCAAATCTTTAACACCTAAAGCAAGCAGTAATACCTAGTAAAATCATTTCACTAAACAATGTTAACATGTAAATGATCTTGCAGTGTAAACAATATTTTCTTTATTTTAGGCCTTCAATTATAAAAATATGATTTTCTGATTCTGATAATCTCTTGGCCAGCAGAGAAGGCCTTGCTGGCCCTGACGGTCCACCTCTGATCTACAGATCTAGTCATAACAATGAATATTCTGATTAATAGCGGATGGCTTGTAGGTGAAATAACATAAATAATGACGAAAATATAACTGAACATAGCAGACAGCAGTACAGACTATGTGCACATTTACACATTGTTAACATTAGATGAGTGTCTCATAGAAAGAAATGTACGCACAGTGCATATAGGATTACGGCTGCCGGCGCCACTGCCACACTATCATTTACAGAGACCCAACAATTCCCCCAAGAGCAAGCATTAGTGCAACAGTGGACCTTTCTCTGTAGGGAAACATAAACATTACATCACTCTCACACACACACACACACATACACACACACACATATATATGTTTGCACCGAAGGGACTAGGAAAGAGCATTTTGAGGGACTTTTTGAACTTGGAGTTGAAACTCTCCCAGTACAAGAGGAACTTAGAGAAATAATTGGTCTGGATGTCAGCGTACGTCTCTGATCGATCACATGAGCCATGTTGCACCAGCAACTGACATTTTAAACCTCTAGATAACTAGTCTGCCGAAAGAGTAATGCTTTATCGACATGCTCTTCTCACAGCGTAGAAAGCACATTGATTTGTGCTAAGCTAAACCATGGACAGTTCCTTTAACATACAGAGATATGTCCAAACTACATCAATTATTAACAGGAAGTCATCATTTTAGTTCCTGGAGATGTTTTTCTTTACATCTTCCTACACAAATATCTCCTTTTTGTTCATCAGTGTTTGTACCTGAGAGTGTCTAGTCTCCAGTTTGGATCCTCCAGTCCCGCTGACAGTAGCTTCACTCCTGAGTCTCCTGGATGATTGTAGCTCAGGTCCAGCTCTCTCAGATGGGAGGGGTTGGAGCTCAGCGCTGAGACCAGAGAAGAACAGCCTTCCTCTGAGATCAGACAGCCTGACAGACTGCAAACACACAGAACAACACACATGAACCCTCTCAGGTCTCAGGTCCAGCTCTCTCAGATGGGAGGGGTTGGAGCTCAGAGCTGAGACCAGAGAAGTACAGCCTTCCTCTGAGATCAGACAGCCTGACAGACTGCAAACACACAGAACAACACACAGGAACCCCAGGTACATTTTGGTCCAGATTTAGAATACACCTTTAAAATCATCTGTTCTATTTAACTATTTAACAACAAAACTAAACAATAAAAAATCCTAATGGAAAGTAACTCTGAGTCTAGAAATTAATAATTATATAATTAATAACTACTGCCCAAGTTTATTGTATCAGCAGACACAAAGCAGCTGTTTTATCAACAAAAGTTAGTCAGATTTTAAATGGTCATCAGTAGAATGGGTTAATGAATCCTGACCTGAGAGTCTCGAGATCCAACCAGCTGATTTGATCTAACAGCTGATGTGATCCAACAGCTGATGTTATCTAACAGCTGATGTTATCTAACAGCTGATGTTATCTAACAGCTGATGTGATCCAACAGCTGATGTTATCTAACAGCTGATGTGATCTAACAGCTGATGTTATCTAACAGCTGATTTGATCTAACAGCTGATTTGATCTAACAGCTGATGTGATCCAACAGGTGATGTTATCTAACAGCTGATGTTATCTAACAGCTGATGTGATCCAACAGCTGATGTTATCTAACAGCTGATGTTATCTAACAGCTGACGTGATATAACAGCTGATGTGATCCAAACTATTCCAGTAACAGTTAACTCCAGAGTGTAAAAATGTTGTTTCATCCAATGATTCACTTCTCATCCTCTTCCAATCATGCATCAAAACTAAGTCCTCCATATAAATCGAAATTAACAACAAAACGATCCATTGTATCATTGTTGTAGGCTAACGTTACTGTTTTTTTTATACAGCCCTGGAAGGTACAATGTTGCCATGGAAATGGCGGAGTAATATCGTATGTGATGCACCAGGTGTGCCCAAATGGCTCTGGGTGTCATGCTGATTTGAGTAAGTTTTAAATGTCTAGTTGACCAATCAGATTGTCTGGTAAAATTCACTTGTTGTATATTTAGGAATAAACAAACATCCAGTAATCAAAGTCACATGATATTAAAATATAAATGATTTCTGGATCTCAGCCACAGTTCATATTTCATTCTTTATGAAGTGTTTCTAAATCAGAATAAAATACTGTTTTGTTGTAAGATTATTGTTCTTGATCTGACCTGAGAGTCTCCAGTGTGCAGTGTGGACTCTTCAGTCCAACAGAGATCAGCTTCCCTCCTGAATCCTGCAGGTCGTTGTTACTCAGGTCCAGCTCTCTCAGACTAGAGGACTGGGAGCTGAGAACTGAGGACAGAGCTTCACAGCTTCTCTCTGACAGGTTACAGTCAATCAGTCTGGAGAGACAACAGGAAGGAAACAAGTTATTTATATTTAACTCCTGTTGAAAGATAGAGTATGTAATGATGAATAAATTACACTTACAGAGCTTTGTTGGAGGGATGGTAATGAAGAAGACACATAACGATTGTGTTTAAATGTTAAGTCTGGACTTTTGGTGATACAGAATATAAAATCCATTTTCTAAACAAGTTGGAAACATAACTAATTCTGACTGAATGAGGAGTAAAAAGACATCCAGTATTCAAATTCACATAAGATTAAAAAAAAAACCCATAGCCATAGTTTATACTTTGTTTTTAACAACATCTTATAAATAACAACAAAATGCTTTGAAAACACTCAAAGATTTCCGAATTGCTAAATTTTAAATCCTGACATGAGAAGGGCGGTTTAAATTGAATAAAGCTTAAAGTTTAGAGAAATGTCATATAAGAAGACAAATAACGATTGTGTTTATATGTTGAGTCTGGACTTTTGGTGATACAGCATATGTGTGTGTGTGTGTGTGTGTGTGTGTGTGTGTGTGTGTGTGTGTGTGTGTGTGTGTGTGTGCACGTCAGTCGCGGGGGGAACGAAGCAGCCCTGCCCGCTGCAAAGTGCTGACAGGACTGAAACAGCAGCAGCTTTCAGCGACTTTATAGTGAAAAATCTTTACAGCGTACATTGATGTTAAAATGTATACAGGTTGGCAGGACGGTCTGAAATGTTTTGGACTGTCTTTCGCTTTACGTCTTGTTGGTAAATGTGAGATGTTCGAGTCACACAGGTGTCTCGTCCACGGTCTCGTTTTCATTCGATTCGATAGTTGCGTCTCTGGGTCATATTTATTCATACGGTGACCACAAAGAAATCAAAAACACATATAACACAATCAGTGATCAACAGGCCTCGCCACAAATTCCAGCCAAGCAGTGCGGGCTTAACACACACACAAAGGCACAGCGGCCACTGACACTGCTCAAATCTTTAACACCTAAAGCAAGCAGTAATACCTAGTAAAATCATTTCACTAAACATTGTTAACATGTAAATGAGCTTGCAGTGTGAACAATATTGAAAATACATATTTTCTTTATTTTAGGCCTTCAATTATAAAAATATGATTGTCTGATTCTGATAATCTCTTGGCCAGCAGAGAAGGCCTTGCTGGCCCTGACGGTCCACCTCTGATCTACAGATCTAGTCATAACAATGAATATTCTGATTAATAGCGGATGGCTTGTGGGTGAAATAACATAAATAATGACGAAAATATAACTGAACATAGCAGACAGCAGAACAGACTATGTGCACATTTACACATTGTTAACATTAGATGAGTGTCTCATAGAAAGAAATGTACGCACAGTGCATATAGGATTACGGCTGCCGGCGCCACTGCCACACTATCATTTACAGAGACCCAAACAATTCCCCCAAGAGCAAGCATTAGTGCAACAGTGGACCTTTCTGTGTAGGGAAACATGAACATTACATCACTCTCACACACACACACACACACACACACACACACACACACATATATAATGTTTGCACCGAAGGGACTAGGAAAGAGCATTTTGAGGGACTTTTT
The DNA here is from genome assembly GCF_031162955.1 of Sander vitreus. Lineage (NCBI taxonomy): Eukaryota > Metazoa > Chordata > Actinopteri > Perciformes > Percidae > Sander > Sander vitreus. The sequence goes on from NW_027595759.1 coordinate 7,879, forward strand.
GAACTTGGAGTTGGTACTCTCCCAGTACAAGAGGAACTTAGAGAAATAATTGGTCCTGATGTCAGCGTACGTCTCTGATCGATCACATGAGCCATGTAGCACCAGCAACTGACATTTTAAACCTCTAGATAACTAGTCTGCCGAAAGAGTAATGCTTTATCGACACGCTCTTCTCACAGCGTAGAAAGCACATTGATTTGTGCTAAGCTAAACCATGGACAGTTCCTTTAACATACAGAGATGTGTCCAAACTACATCAATTATTAACAGGAAGTCATCATTTTAGTTCCTGGAGATGTTTTTCTTTACATCTTCCTACACAAATATCTCCTTTTTGTTCATCAGTGTTTGTACCTGAGAATGTCTAGTCTCCAGTTTGGATCCTCCAGTCCTGCTGACAGTAGCTTCACTCCTGAGTCTCCTGGATGATTGTAGCTCAGGTCCAGCTCTCTCAGATGGGAGGGGTTGGACCTCAGCGCTGAGACCAGAGAAGTACAGCCTTCCTCTGAGATCAGACAGCCTGACAGACTGCAAACACACAGAACAACACACATGAACCCTCTCAGGTCTCAGGTCCAGCTCTCTCAGATGGGAGGGGTTGGAGCTCAGAGCTGAGACCAGAGAAGTACAGCCTTCCTCTGAGATCAGACAGCCTGACAGACTGCAAACACACAGAACAACACACAGGAACCCCAGGTACATTTTGGTCCAGATTTAGAATACACCTTTAAAATCATCTGTTCTATTTAACTATTTAACAACAAAACTAAACAATAAAAAATCCTCATGGAAAGTAACTCTGAGTCTAGAAATTAATAATTATATAATTAATAACTACTGCCCAAGTTTATTGTATCAGCAGACACAAAGCAGCTGTTTTATCAACTAAAGTTAGTCAGATTTTAAATGGTCATCAGTAGAATGGGTTAATGAATCCTGACCTGAGAGTCTCGAGATCAAAACAGCTGATTTGATCTAACAGCTGATGTTATCTAACAGCTGATGTTATCTAACAGCTGATGTTATCTAACAGCTGATTTGATCTAACAGCTGATTTGATCTAACAGCTGATGTTATCTAACAGCTGATTTGATCTAACAGCTGATTTGATCTAACAGCTGATTTGATCTAACAGCTGATGTTATCTAACAGCTGATGTTATCTAACAGCTGATGTGATCTAACAGCTGATTTGATCCAACAGCTGATGTTATCTAACAGCTGATGTTATCTAACAGCTGATGTGATCCAACAGCTGATGTTATCTAACAGCTGATGTGATCTAACAGCTGATGTGATCTAACAGCTGATGTTATCTAACAGCTGATGTGATCCAAACTATTCCAGTAACAGTTAACTCCAGAGTGTAAAAATGTTGTTTCATCCAATGATTAACTTCTCATCCTCTTCCAATCATGCATCAAAACTAAGTCCTCCATATAAATCGAAATTAACAACAAAACGATCCATTGTATCATTGTTGTAGGCTAACGTTACTGTTTTTTTATACAGCCCTGGACGGTACAATGTTGCCATGGAAATGGCGGAGTAATATCGTATGTGATGCACCAGGTGTGCCCAAATGGCTCTGGGTGTCATGCAGATTTGAGTAAGTTTTAAATGTCTAGTTGACCAATCAGATTGTCTGGTCAAATTCACTTGTTGTATATTTAGGAATAAACAAACGTCCAGTAATCAAAGTCACATGATATTAAAATATAAATGATTTCTGGATCTCAGCCACAGTTCATATTTCATTCTTTATGAAGTGTTTCTAAATCAGAATAAAATACTGTTTTTTTGTAAGATTATTGTTCTTGATCTGACCTGAGAGTCTCCAGTGTGCAGTGTGGACTCTTCAGTCCAACAGAGATCAGCTTCCCTCCTGAATCCTGCAGGTCGTTGTTACTCAGGTCCAGCTCTCTCAGACTAGAGGACTGGGAGCTGAGAACTGAGGACAGAGCTTCACAGCTTCTCTCTGACAGGTTACAGCCACTCAGTCTGGAGAGACAACAGGAAGGAAACAAGTTATTTATATTTAACTCCTGTTTAAAGATAGAGTATGTAATGATGAATAAATTACACTTATGGTAATGAAGAAGACACATAACGATTGTGTTTAAATGTTAAGTCTGGACTTTTGGTGATACAGAATATAAAATCCATTTTCTAAACAAGTTGGAAACATAACTAATTGTGACTGAATGAGGAGTAAAAAGACATCCAGTATTCAAATTCACATAAGATAAAAAAAAAGCCATAGCCATAGTTTATACTTTGTTTTTAACAACATCTTATAAATAACAACAAAATGCTTTGAAAACACTCAAAGATTTCCGAATTGCTAAATTTTAAATCCTGACATGAGAAGGGCGGTTTAAATTGAATAAAGCTTAAAGTTTAGAGAAATGTCATATAAGAAGACAAATAACGATTGTGTTTATATGTTGAGTCTGGACTTTTGGTGATACAGCATATGAAATCCCTTCTCAGCATGTTTAAAGTGGCCATATTATGAAAAAAAACACTTTTTCTGGGATTTGGGGAGTTATTTTTTGTCTCTGGTGCTTCCACACGCATACCAACTTTGTAAAAAATAAAGTATGCTACCTCGTTCTCAATAGCAAAAGTCTCCCAGCTAATCCTGCCTTGTAACTGACTGAAGGTGGAGAAACAGCCTTTCTTTTACTGTCTATGGAGCTAGCTAGCTGACATGAGCTACATCTGAGCTACTGAGCAAGTGCAAGTCCAATCAAAGATAGTACAGAAGAAGAAGAAGAAAAGAGGTCTCACTCTGTAGCTAAAACAGAGACCAGCTGAAAGAGGATCTGCAGCAGTGAGAGAGAGCTGTGCAGTACAACAACAATATGGTGTTTTTGGAAAATGAAACCATGTAAACCTGTTCTGGTACAACCTGAAAATACAGTTATGAACCTGAAAATGAGCAGAATATGGGCGCTTTAAATATCTGCTGCTCTACTCCAAACAAGTTGGAAACATGATAATTAATCGTGACTGAATTAAGCTATATTACACGAGAGGGTTTGATTTAACGTCATTATGATGAATAAATCACACTTACAGAGCTTTTTTGGAGGCTTTGACCACTGGCAGCAGCCTGAGAAGAGCCTCCTCTGAAGCGGAGTATTTCTTCAGGTCAAACACGTCCAGATCTTTTTCAGATGACAGTAAGATGAAGACCAGAGCTGACCACTGAGCAGGAGACAGTTTATATCTGGAGAGACGTCCTGATCTCAGGGACTTTTGGATCTCCTCCACTAGAGAACGATCATTCAGTTCATTCAGACAGTGGAACAGATTGATGCTTCTCTCTGCAGACAGATTCTCACTGATCTTCTTCTTGATGTACTTCACTGTTTCCTGATTGGTCTCTGAGGTACTTCCTGTCTGTGTCATCAGACCTCGTAGGAGACTCTGATTAGTCTGCAGTGAAAGACCCAGGAGGAAGCGGAGGAACAAGTCCAGGTGTCCATTTGGACTCTCTAAGGCCTTGTCCACAGCACTCTGATGGAGACATTTTAGTTCAGGTTTGAGTCTGAAGACTTTAGGCCACCAGGAGGTTGTTTGTTCTTCTGACAGCAGGTTGACTCCAGAGTTGGTGAAAGTCAGATGAACATGAAGAGCAGCCAGAAACTCCTGAACACTCAGATGGACGAAGCAGAACATCTTGTCCTGGTACAGTCCTCTCTCCTCTTTAAAGATCTGTGTGAACACTCCTGAGTAAACTGAGGCTGCTCTGATATCGATGCCACACTCTGTCAGGTCTGATTCATAGAAGATCAGGTTGCCTTTCTGCAGCTGCTCAAAAGCCAGTTTTCCCAGAGACTCGACCATCTTCTTTGTCTCTTTATTCCAGTTTGAATCGGTCCCAGCTCCTCCACCGTATTTTATGTTCTTCAGTTTGGACTGAACCACCAGGAAGTGGATGTACATCTCAGTCAGGGTTTTGGGCAGCTCTCCTCCCTCTCTGGTCTTCAACACGTCCTCCAGAACTGTAGCAGTGATCCAGCAGAAGACTGGGATGTGGCACATGATGTGGAGGCTTCGTGATGTCTTGATGTGGGAGATGATTCTGCTCGGCCTGCTTCTCATCTCTGAATCTCTTCCTGAAGTACTCCTCCTTCTGTGGGTCAGTGAACCCTCTGACCTCTGTCACCATGTCAACACACTCAGGAGGGATCTGATTGGCTGCTGCAGGTCGTGTGGTTATCCAGAGGCGAGCAGAGGGAAGCAGTTTCCCCTGATGAGGTTTGTCAGCAGCACACCCACTGAGGTGGACTCTGTAACATCAGTCAGGATCTCAGTGGTGTGGAAGTCCAGAGGAAGTCGACACTCATCCAGACCGTCAAAGATAAACACAACCTGGAACTCTTCAAACCTGCAGATTCCTGCTTCTTTGGTTATACTGAAGAAGTGATCAACAAGTTCCACCAAGCTGTACTTTCTCTCTTTAAGCACGTTCAGCTCTCTGAAAGTGAATGGAAATATGAACTGGATGTCCTGGTTGGCTTTGTCTTCAGCCCAGTCCAGAGTGAACTTCTGTGTTAAGACTGTTTTCCCGATGCCAGCCACTCCCTTAGTCATCACTGTTCTGATTGGTTCCTCTCTTCCAGGTGGGGCTTTAAAGATGTCTTCTTGTCTGATTATTGTTTCTGGTCTGTTGTGTTTTCTGGACGCTGTTTCAATCTGTCTGACCTCATGTTCATCATTGACCTCTGCAGTCCCTCCCTCCATGATGTAGATCTCTGTGAACATCTGATGCAGAAGGGTTGGTTTCCTGCTTTAGCAATCCCCTCAAACACACACTGGAACTTCTTGTTTAGGTTAGTCTTGAGTTTACGTTTACAAACTCCAGCAGAGCATCCTGAATGAATACATAATAAAAAAGATCATTAAGTAATTTTGTAAAGCAAACAGGAACATACTTTGACCCTTCTCTGGAGACATTAGTTAACGTCCCATTAGTCCAGTAAGTTAAATCTTTAGAGAAATCCTCTTACTGCGCTGCAGACGGTCAGCCAGCTCGTCCTGCTTCATTCTCCTCAGGAAGTCCAGTGTGATCTTCAGAAATGCCTCTCTGCTGCTGCTCTGCTCTTCATACTCACACTCCCTCTGACTCTCTGAGCATTCTGGGTAATCTGGACTCAGAAGCTTCTGGATCTTCTTCAGCTCATTCTTCACAAAAGTGACGATGTTCTCCTCCAGCAGCTGCAACCAAAGATTATATGAATGACACAATCAAACTGAAATCATGGAAGCAAACATCAGATCCATGTTGGACAGACTGACAATCCACTGGTCTGAAAAGCACAGCATGGAGATGATTGTGAACAGAATAGGTGTAAAAGTAGTTGTTGTACATGTACGGACCATAAATATGGAGTCCAGGTGTGTTTGATGCTGCTGGGCAGACTGACCACTGGGAACCTCTGAGCTCTCCTGGTCCACTCTGTGGAGGAATCAGAAGAATTAGCTCACATCATGTCTGTCCACACAGAGACAAACACAAGATAAAGGTCCTGTGACTTAAAGTGTTGATTACAACACAGAATCAGATGGTTTCCCCTGACATTAAAGTGTTGATTACAACACAGAATCAGATGGTTTCCCCTGACATTAAAGTGTTGGTGGTGCTGCTGACCCCAAAGTGAATCGACAGAAAGAACTAAGAAGTAAGGAAGCAGAGCTTAGATGGCCTGTTTGTAGTCGGGGAGAACTGCTGACCTGGACTGAGGATACTGTTGGATGGTGGTTCCCTTTTTTTACTTCCCCTTATTGACTTCTGATCTGACATCCAATTGGCAAACCCACATTCAACATTTTGGGAAGAATTTTGCGTTTTGACCAATTTGGTCAGGAGACTTGGGGGGGGGGGAAGAGAATCTGGTCATGAATGCACTCACTGAAACTTGGCCTTAAGTGTCCAGACTCAAATGGCAGAAGTCTTCTCATGGTAAATAGTGTCCTGACATTGAACATTTGAACAGCTTATTAACGTGAGCTTGTTGCCCCGTGTGCGCTGATGCCTCATCTGTTGACATTTCCGAATGCCTTCCTACAGTTGCTTAATAAAAGCGGGCTTTCCACACAAAACGTAGCCTACATGTGTCATTAGTATGAGAAAAAATGAGATTTTAACTGTGTCGGACTCGGGTCGTGCTCATACAGAATAATTCAGCCTGATCTGGACTCCATTGAGATCTACAGTTGAAGACTGGTCTCACTGGACAGCTTTCAGATGTGAGAATATAAATATATGTGAAGAAGAAAGATGCTGAAAATAAAGTTAAAACTTCTCTGGAAACATAAAAGTTGAAACATGAATCAGCAATATTATAATATTATTAACAGATTACCTCTTTTCAGCAGAGGGTTGTTGACCTTTAAACTCAATGAGGCGTCTCATTGACCTCAGCCAACATCAACAATAACACTGATCTGATATTCAATATGTTTCATGTTTAACTGTGACTCCTGGACTGAGAATTATTCTATTGAAGCTGTAAATTCATGTTGATTAACTCTGATCAGACCTGATCCTGATCAGACCTGATCCTGATCAGACCTGATCCTGATCAGACCTGATCCTGGTTCATCCAGGAAAGGTAGTATTTATCTTACAGTCTCAGTAAAGTCACTTTACTTTTAATGTGGTCTTCTCCTCAAAAGAGAAGAAACACTTTAAAATATGATCAGTACCGACAATACAGTAAACAACACATACATAATATATATATATATATATATATATATATACACATACACACATACATAATATATATATATATATATACACACACATACATAATACAGTAAACAACACATACATAATATATATATATAAATATATATATATATATACACATACACACATACATAATATATATATATATACACACACATACATACATATATATATATATACACACACATACATAATACAGTAAACAACACATACATAATATATATATATATACACATACACATACATAATACAGTAAACAACACATACATAATATATATATATATATACACACACACATACATAATATATATATACACACACACATATATATATATATATATATATATATATATACACACACACATACATAATACAGTAAACAACACATACATAAGACAACAAGAACTATTTATAACCTGAAGAAACCTACAATAAAGTCTCCAGAGAGTTTTATTCACAGCAAAGAGCCAAAGAGTTGCATAAATATGTAACACGGTTCATCATCACATCTCATCAGCACCTCCCAGATACCCACATTTCACTGAAGCCGGTCATGCTTTCCATCTGGCGGTACCAGGTAACTGCTTTACAAACCCTGTAGCTACACGTCCACACCCCCCACCACGCTTCTCCTTCACCCCAATCCTGACAGCTAATGTGCTGAGGGAGTTGCAAAATCTGGACCCATTCAAATCAGCTGGGCTAGACAACGTGGACCCCAACTTCCTAAAATGATCTGCAAATATTATTGCTTCCCCCATTAGCAACCTGTTTAACCTACCTC
>NW_027595760.1:0-15206 GCF_031162955.1 Sander vitreus
CATGATATCCCAAACTCACCTCTGTCTCCAGAGCCTCTGCCGCTCACATGCACCTGCAACATCTTTATATACCCTGAAAGGCTGGTCAGAGACGCGGGTCCTGCCAAGTTTAATGGTACAGTATGCACACGATGTTCCAGAACAATGGGTTAGCTGCAAAACTAGTTTTACAGAACAACAGACTAAATGGAAAGTATTTTATACCGTAAACGCCTCGTTTAAAACAACATGTAGCGTGAAAATGAAACAGAACTCTTCTATGACAAAGAATGTTTGCTGGCAGCATAAATATATACTGTTCTCATTGCAAATCTTAGAGAAATTGAAACCGAAGTACACTCGTTTTAGTGTTAGTGCTGCAACCAAAGATTATTTTCATTGTCAATGAATCTGTCGATTATTTTCTCAATTAATGAATTTGTTGTTTGGTCTATAAAATGACAGAAAATACTACTATGCAATATGCCATTTATATTCATCCGCACCTTACTCATCTGTATATCTGTATATACAGTATAATATATATATATATATATATATATATATATATATATATATATATATATATATATATATATATATATATATTAGGGCTGTCAATCGATTAAAACATTTTATCTAATTAATTACATACTCTGTGATTAATTAATCGAAATTAATCGCATACATAATTAACGGTGCCTGAACCTATACTTTTTAAGAAAGTGAAAAAAAAAGGGTACTAAACAACAGTTGGTGACATTAAAGAACGGCTTGTTTATTGCTAAGGCCATATGGTCAAAATTAAATGATTTAATAATAATGTATAACAATAACTAATTTCAGTAGTAAATTGCTGTTGAACCATCAGATGGGAAAGGGACATTTACAATAACTTCAAATGCACCACGAGGCTGTAGTTTACCAGTTTCATTGAACGCACCGTCTGTGTTGTTTCTCCGACTGCAGCTGCAGATTGTTACATCCCAGTGTTGAATCCTCTACAGTAAAACACAGTCACACTTTACACCGTTTAGCGTTAGCTGTCAGCATTGTAACCGTGTTTAATCCAGCTACTATCTAGCGGTAGGCTAACGTTAGCTGCTGTTGAGTATAGTGTTAACTAGCTAGCGGTAGGCTAACGTTAGCTGCTGTCTAGTATAGTGTTAACTATCTAGCGGTAGGCTAACGTTAGCTGCTGTTGAGTATAGTGTTAACTATCTAGCGGTAGGCTAACGTTAGCTGCTGTTGAGTATAGTGTTAACTATCTAGCGGTAGGCTAACGTTAGCTGCTGTTGAGTATAGTGTTAACTATCTAGCGGTAGGCTAACGTTAGCTGCTGTTGAGTATAGTGTTAACTATCTAGCGGTAGGCTAACGTTAGCTGCTGTTGAGTATAGTGTTAACTAGCGTCACGTGCAGCGGTGTTTGTGTTGCCTGTATCGTCTTCAGAGCATCAGAGAGAAGAGCAGACATATCAGTGGCACCAGATTTCGGTAGCCAGGGTTGGCAGGAAGAAGATTTTTACAAGTAAATGTTCCAATTAATGATCCAGGCAGCACATTCTCGTCTCCCTCCTTCATTTTACAGTCCAATGGGGCTAGAACGGCTCCGGGTCAAACGTCAATATGGAATGGATTAATCTGCGTTATTTTTTTTAACGCGTTATTTTTTCTCAGATTAATTAATCGAAATGAACGCGTTGTTTTATATATATATATTAGGGCTGTCAAAAAAAAAATATATATATATATATATATATATATATATATATATATTGTACCTGTCTGTTTATAAAAAGGGTGTTTATAGTGTGCATATTATGATTATTACACTTATTCTATTTTTTCTATTTACCTTTTAATACTTTTTGTATATTTTCCCTATATCTATTTAATGTGTATTTGTCTTATTCTGATTATATATATAGATATTCAGTTTACTGTCACAGAGGAGAGAAGAAACTAGAACATATTTACTTTTATTTTCATAAAAATGGACTCAAACCGATAACTCAAATCCTAACAGTTGGCGATTGATTTAATAGTTGACAACTAATCGATACATCTTTGCAGCTCTATTGTAGTGTAAGACAGCTTAAAACTGACATGGTTGCAGACAGCCATATTTATTTTAAAAGAAAAGTATGAACTGAATGCAGGAAAACATTTAAAAAAATAGTGTGCTGTCATAAAAATGCTAAAATATATGTTTACTACCAGGTTTCTCCCCTTCAAAAGAGAAACTTTAGTGAATGAAACCATTCTGATACCTTATCTGTCAAGCAATTGTAACAACATCAATCAGATGGTATTCAGAACAGTAACATTGGTTGGGTTTTATAGCTGTTACCGCCCATGTTTTTCTCCCCTGTCACCATATCAATCCTCCTTTGCCTTTCCTATGACTAGTTGTTTTGATGTCTAAATGTAACTGTCGTCGCAGCTGTAAGGACCATCCACACAGTGACCAGTACCTGGCTCACTGTCATGTTTTCTTGGCCGTTAACTGTAAAAACAGCCAAATTTAACTGTCACGGGACCGGTCGGCTAAACTTTGTCACGTAACTGGTCGGCATTATTCATACGAGATCATACAAAGGTGATGGCGTTGTGTCATCAAAGGAGTCAAATTTTACAGGTTGCACCTTTTAAATTCTTTTGTCATATTCAGCAATGTGAGAAACCTGCTGAAAGACTGTGTTCAGATGATCAGCTGTGATCGATAACGCTGAGTCACTGTCTGAACGTCTCACAGATCTGCAGACTTCACATATCTTTCTGTTCTGGACTCAGAGAGATCAGCAAACATGGCGGTCATCCTCTGAACTCTGTGTGTCTCTGTGACCTTTGACCCTCGGCCGACATGTTGCTTCTCTGCTGATTTTGCTTTAGCTGAAACACATTGATTTAACCTTTTTTCCGGCTAAACCTAACTGTAGCGACCGCTGTCAGGACCCTCACCTCACAGTGACCGGTCCCCAGCTCACAGTCATCTTTTCTTGGCTAAACTTAACTTTCCTGTGACTGGTCGGCAGTCAACATAATTTCGCAAGGTATCATACAAATTGTTGTGCATAGGTTTTCTTGGAGCGATGTCATCTGAACCTGTTCATGGGAAAGGTGAGTGGCTTTCCTGTAAACCTGCAGGTGCAAAGAAGGATGGCCACAGAAAATGTTTCTCAGAACATGGCATGACCTAAAACAGTAAACTGTACATTCTACATACTGAAATGATGACTAACCCAGACCCACATGCTGGAGTTGGTCCAGCAGCGAGGCAAGGCAGCTTTATTTGTACAGCACATTTCAGCAATGGGGCAATTAAAAGTGCTTTATATAAAACACTAAAGAGCAGTTAAAAACAATAAAAAAATTAAAAACAGATAAAATACGAGAATAAAAGTTACAGTGCAGTATAAGAAATTAACAATTATTTAAAGAAAGGCAGCATCAAAAAGTAACTTCAGCCTTGATTTAAAAGAACAGAGTTGCAGCGGACCTGCAGTTTTCTGGGAGTTTGTTCCAGATATGTGGAGCATAAAAACTGAACGCTGCTTCCCCGTGTTTAGTTCTGACTCTGGGGACAGAAAGCAGACCTGTCCCAGATGACCTGAGAGGTCTGGGTGGGTCATAGTGTAGTAGCAGATCAGAAATGTATTTTGGCCCTAAACCGTTTAGTGATTTATAAACCAGCAAAAGTATTTTGAAATCAATTCTTTGAGGGACAGGAAGCCAGTGCAAAGACTTCAGATCAGGAGTGATGTGATCCACTTTCTTGGTCTTAGTGAGGACTCGAGCAGCAGCGTTCTGAATCAGCTGCAGCTGTCTGATTGACTTTTTAGGGAGACCTGTAAAGACACCGTTACAGTAGTCTACTGAAGATAAAAACATGGACAAGTTTTTCCAAATCCTGCTGAGACATAAGTCCTTTAACCCTTGATATATTCTTAAGATCTTAATAGGCTGACTTTGTAATTGTCTTAATGTGGCTGTTGAAATTCTGGTCTGAGTCCATGACTACACCAAGATTTCTGGTTTTGTCTTGTTGTTTTTAACATTGTCGTTTGAAGCTGAGTGCTGACTTTTAATCGTTCCTCTTTTTTTTTTCATTTAATTTAAGAAAGGTCTGGCACATCCAGTCCTTAATTTCTTTAATGCACTTACTCAGTTTTTGTATTGGACTTTAGTCCCCTGGTGATAGGGTTATGTAAATTTGTGTGTCGTCCACATAACTATGGTAAATTATTTTGTTGTTTTCCATAATCTGAGCCAGTGGAAGCAAGTAGATGTGAAATGGAAGAGGCCCCAGAACGGAGCCTTGGGGAACTCCGCATGTCATATTTGTATGCTCAGATGCATAATTACCTATAGACACAAAGTAGTCCCTATTCTTTAAGTTTTCAAATCAGTTTAGTACTGTGCTAGAAAGTCCAATGCAGTTTTCCAATCGGTCTAGTAATATGTCATGGTCGACCGTGTCAAATGCTGCACTGAGATAAAGTAATACTAAGACTGAAGTTCTGCCACTATCTGTCTTTAGGTGGACTAATACAGTGCCTGTTGAAAATGTGCCAGTTTGGAACGGGCCGATTGCTTGGCCTGTGGTATTGCTGCTTGTAGAATTCTTCAAAACCAAATTGTACCCCAAAATTACTTACAGAAGGACCCCAAACCACTTAATATGCAACTCCACTGTATAGCCTGCTACTGACTTACTGATTTACCTCACAGAACGTTTCAGATTCAGAATGTAATCACAAAATATCACAATGAAAATGTGGAGTAATCAGTCATTAGTGTCATGGACTCATGGCAGTGCGCTACCTACCTGGCCCGTTATGAGAGCTAATCAGCGTATATCTGCACTCATCAACCACCAGAACCGGACTGTTTTTGTGTGTGTGTGCGCAGAGAGAGAGAGAGAGAGAGAGAGAGAAAGAGAAAGAGAGACTGTATTGTCTCGTGTCGTATGATCGCTAACCAGTAGAGGTGTTAATTCCCATACAGGTTTAGTGGTTTGACGGTTAACGGTGAAGTAGGGAATTTGATTCACGGGGGTATTTTGGCGATGTTAATGTTATTAATGTTGTAAATTAGCAGTACACTTAATTAACCCTCCCCAGGGTGAGTCTGATGAAAACTGCTGTGTCTGCCCGGTTCAGCTCTGAGATTTTCTCACACTGCACAGTGCTCTGAAGGAATAATCTCAGAGATTAAGTTATGTTCTGCCTCTGTTTAGAAGTGGTGAATGTTGGCTACAGCTCTCAGCAACTTAACACTATGTCTGGTAACTTGCCTATAATTGGCATCACGCTCTGTCTGCCACTTGTTGTCTGAAGTGGGGAGAGAGGGAGTGGCCAGCGACAAAAGCCAATGTGTGCTTCTTTTACCGATATATATTTACCGATATCTTTTGCATTTCTAATCCAAACAACGTCAAATTTGGCACTGCACTTACTCGTGCCCGTAGCAAGACACCTGTCAAGTTTGAAATCCATCGGACTGGTTCGAGAGATATGCGAATAACAGACACACAGACACACAGAAACACAGACACACAGACAGACAGACACACAGACGTTCCTGTAATTTATAGATAGATAGATGGTATCGCTTGCCTTATCTTCAAGTTGATCTTATCGACATATTTGGTTTCTGTTCTGTATAACTTATTATGCACCCTGCAGAATGTATCACTTATTGTGCTGCATCTTCAAGAAAGTGTTTTTATTAATTAACCATTAATTGCTGTACATCCCAACTTATCAAATACAGCAGCTTGTTCAGTGGCCTTATGGCGCTCAAAGAACCCCTCTAACGTCCGCTCTGCACTTGCAGGGCTGCACAACACATTGTGAAACGGTCTCAGTTTGGGTTGGTTTAGGCAACAAAACTACTTGGTTAGGATTAGAAAACGATTTTGGTTTAGGTAACAATAGGTATGTTTGTTATAACGTAAGTTATATACGTAAGTGCATATAAGTGTAAATTACGTACGTGCAGGATGCAATTTGTGAAAAAAGCAGGGGGGGTCAAAACATGCAAGAGTTAAATCCCCCTTATACCATGGATAGAGTGCCACTCGGCTAGCCAAAACACCTAATTAATGAACTTCAATATCCAATGGAAAAAACACAGCGCTTTCAAGCCGGAGAGCGAAGTTCACTTTGCAGCGAAAACAAAATACTTTCACCCTGGGAACGCTCGTTTGTCCCTCGGAAATGTTTTAATCCTAAATACGATCCTTTTCCTAAACTTAACTGTCATCGCTGCATGACGCTCACTTTTTCTGGCTAAACTCCATTACCGTGGCCCCTGAAAGGACCGTCATCTGGCGGTGCCTGTGGCCGACTCACAGTTACCTATTGGCGGCTAAACAGCTGCCGCTGGTAGCCAACGTACCAGAGCTCTGTAGCGGCTAAATACAACAGCAACTGCCACTCAGAGTTTATCGTTCTCTGGCACTATAGACTGTTTAAAAAATATGTTTACGAATAGGCAATTCCATCCCGACACTTCCTGATGCTGTAGACCAACTGTCTACTACGAGTAGTCTCGCTTTGCCAGACCTTCCTCCACATCGTTGTGGAGGAGGGTCTGGCTGGTCCACACAGCATTCTGGGATGAGAGAAAAACGTGCTCTGGTTTATTGGCATTTCATTAAACCAATCACAATCGTCATGGGCGGCGCTAGGCTCCACACAGAGCCGCTGCAAAATAGTCTGGGAAGGAATTGTTTTGGTGGAACATGTGTACAAAAGTTGTTTTAGTCGTGTGAGAGAATACTCAGATAGGACAGATAGTCTAGCTAGCTGTCTGGATTTACACTGCAGAGATCTGAGGAGCAGTTAACCATAGTCCTCATTAATTTAACAGAGTTTAGAACGCCAACACAAAGAAAGAGGAAGGAACGTCAGAAGTGGAACGTCGTGGATATAGACTAACTACGAGAGAACTATTGGTTTTCCGTGCCCAGCAATATTTGAAAGTGTTAGCAGGTAATTCTACGTTTTTATAGTATTTGACAATATTTTGTTTATATTAGATTCTACTGTTAGTAGTTTAGGTAATAAGAGTATATTTGTTACAGATATACTGTATAATCTCTCTCTGTAAAGTGTCCATCTGTTATGATTTGACACTAAAATTTAATTAAATATTATAGCCTAAATCATGTTCAGAGTGAGGTCCATTGCTGCAAGAAGTAGCCCTTACAATGATGCTTTGTGATATTCCATTTCCAAAGCAACTTGTTGGAATGTGTCATGGACGCTCTAGCGGTCCCTTGAACGTCACCGCTTTAAGTCCCTTTTATCGCTCTTTATACTTTGTTACCCGAGTTCCGCCTTTGCTCCCATCATAATTACTATGGCCACTAAAGGCCAATGCTTGCACAGTGAAGCATCACAGTTTGGAACATATGGCCACCAACCAAGCTGTCGTATTTCACGAGTTGGGAGAGAGACTGGGCTGGTACATGACAACGAAAGAACTTGAACGACTTCTTTTGTTTTTTGAAATTGATTAATCACATAGATTTACAGTCCAGATGCTATTCTTTTACATTTTAAATGGAAAGGTTTAAAGTTACAAACCTGGTCTAAACACGCACTGCCAGTCTAACGCCTATCAAGCTAAATCTACAAGGAAGTAAATGCCCATGTACCACGGACCAATAGGCTTATCAGTGTCATTTTGCATGTAATGAATGCTTTGAGAAACCTGAACACCTACGATTATCTGATTATAAGTAGGGTGAGACCAAGGTAATGGTCAAAGTCACCTGAATATCTAAGAATACTTTCACTTACTGAAGGGAAACTAATAGTTTGTTCTCATATAATAAAAAGACATTTTCTTATCTTTATTGATGTGCTGCCAATTTCCAAAAAAAGAGATAGATAGAAAAGTCTCAGTCTTTCAACCCTCTTTGTGTCTTTCACAGCATGATTCCACACATGATTATGATTAAGGTCACCTGCTAAGAAAGGCAAAGCGCATAAACCTCACATCATTTGGGTTTTCCAATAAAGACCGTCCAGAGTCCTTTACTGTACATATAAATCAGTCCACAGGCTGTTATAGGCAACCAAGAAAGTCACGGAAGGTCTCTGAAGAGCTCGGACAGAGTGTTTCAGACAGAGGTGCTGCAGCAATGGGCAGTAATATATATATATATATATAGAAACATAATATATTTTTTGAACATCAAAGCATGTAAACATATTCTAGTAGACCCCAAGAGTACAAATATGATGCTAAAAAGGAGTATAATAGGGGCTCTTTAAGAAATGCTATAAGTAATATCTCACCTAATCTCAAAGGGGAGGTTGCTGTTGAGGTTTATTTTGTTCACCGCGTCATTTTGACAATAGTAGAAACCCAAGGAGTTACTGTAAAAAGCTGTGCTGGTGGTTTCAGTCTGGGACCCACAGTTACCAGAGGAGCACGAGTAGTAATTGAAATTGCAGTACATTGTAGTTTGCTTGTTGTGAAGTACCACCAGTAAAAAAAATTGTGGATTGTGGAAAAAAAATGTATTAATCACATAGATTTACAGTCCAGATGTTATTCTTTTAAATTTCAAATGGAAAGGTTTAAAGTTACAAACCTGGTCTAAACACGCACTGCCAGTCTAACGCCTATCAAGCTAAATCTACAAGGAAGTAAATGCCCATGTACCACGGACTCCAATAGGCTTATCAGTGTCATTTTGCATGTAATGAATGCTTTGAGAAACCTGAACACCTACGATTATCTGATTATAAGTAGGGTGAGACCAGGTAATGGTCAAAGTCACCTGAATATCTAAGAATACTTTCACTTACTGAAGGGAAACTAATAGTTTGTTCTTATATAATAAATATACATGTTCTTATCTTTATTGATGTGCTGACAAATTCCAAAAGAAGAGATTAGAAACATAGATATGATTCCACACATGATTATTATTAAGGTCACCTGCTTTGGGTTTTCCCCAGTGCTTAATCTGTAAAGTGGGAGGTCCCGGAGCGCAGAGCGGGGGTGGATCCGGCGGCTCAAAACGGGGGTTGGAGGTAACGGGAAAAAACAAAAAATGACACTGCCTACGTAGCTTCTCTGACTAAAACAACCTAAACAGCGCTGTGTGTACATCAGGGCAAAGTTTATTTTTATTTCAGAACATGCACTGCATCGGTGCGAAATGTTAAAAAAAAAAAAAAATACACTGCAACAATCGTTTTCACAAGCAGGAATTATCCATTGGAGTATTAAATTAACCAAAAAACCCACCGTGGTCTCCACATTCTTGATCGGCAGAAACGGTTTTTGCTTGTTTGGGATCCGACTGGCCAGCCTATTTGAAAAAGTTAAGCAAACTTTGTTGTCTTTGTTTGTCTGACTGAAATGAGGCTATTACAGCAATCTTGCCCAGCACAAGCGCTTGTGTCACTTGAAGTGCAGCGCTGCGCTGTTGAAGTGCCTCCCCTCACTCCGTCCCTCTCCTCCCTCTGTCTCCCCTCCCTCTGTCCCTCTCCCCCCTCCGTCTTACCCTGTTGGCTGTTATAGGCAACCAAGAAAGTCACGGAAGGTCTTTAAGTTACGTTACAATCCATTCACCCACTGGCACATTGTATTGCCAATGGGTATATAAAGATATATTGCAAATACTATTTCATATACCAAACTTGTATTGGTATAAAAATAGGGCCACGCATTTTGGTCATTTTGCTAACAAGGGAGATTAAATCCCCCCTCGTATCGCTCTACTGCTAATAAGATTAGTGCCTAGAATAGGCCAGTACTCACCAGTGTTGGGAGTAACGCGTTACAAAAGTAACGCAGTTACAGTAATATATTCCTTTTTGCTGTAACGCAGCAATATAACGCATTACTAATTACATTTCGGTAATATTATACTTGTTACAATCTCAGTAACGCAAGTTACAACGTATTTTAATACATGTAGTGGTGTATTGTTTTTTTTAAGAATTCACCAAAACCGCCACACATTTATTCACAGAAAAAGAGTTATTTCCTGTTGCTGTATTCAATGGTTGAGATGAACTGCAGAGACATACATTTGCGAGATGGACATTATTTCCAGGAGTTATTACGCTGCGTTGAAATGAGCAGTCCTGTTTCTGTTCCCGTGGTCAGAGCCAACCAGAGATGGTACGGACAGCATCTGTCTCCCAACAGGTGATGGTATGTCAGCGCGGACAGCAGTGTGCGGGAATTAATGTTGAGGCTTGGTACACGTAATATCATTGCATTTTATCAGCCGTGGAGAGTAACTATGCCTGTAGTGGAATGGCTTCGAATGACGACCAAAAACGCATGTCTTTTACTGTGACCATTTACTGTTCAATATGTTGCAGTTTTACAAACAAGAAAGTGAACAACTTAAGCTTGACGGACATGTTGCATCCATGGATGTATTAAGAGAACATCTCAGTAAGCTAGCAAGAGTACACAACAGACAACTTCCGTGTAGCCTACTTCAAAATAAAAGCACTTTCTGTGACGGTTCGCAGTAAAACTAAATTACTGTTAAACAACTCTGTTGTTTGGAAATTTGGAGTGCTGTCAGTAGCAAGAAAAATGAAAACAATCGGTGCTGCCTACACCATGTTATCCTCCTGCTAGAGTTAGCACCCAACAGGCTTAAACAGGGCAGGTTTTAAACGTGTTTTTAGTCTCTAAACATGTTCAAAATGTCATTACAAGTGTCTACCCATGTGAAGTGATTCCTTCAGAGTGAACACAGTGAATCTGACTGCAGTAGATGTGACAGAAAGGCATAAAAGTGTGGTTAAGCCATACCTTTTATTTTATTATACCGTTTATTTCCTGTTTTCCGGTGAAGTCCACACTAGTTGATTGTCGAACTCATACAATCCAATATTCCAAAATTTATTTTTTCCACAAAAAAATGATTACCGTTATGAATGTGTAGCAAAAGGCTATAACCTGACACCACAGAGGAGCCAGCAGAGCTGCAGTTCAAGAGTTCAAGAGCTATTGCGCACGTGCATAGGTAACTAAGCAACAGTGGACTCTTGAAATACAAAAATAGGAAAATATAAGAAGCACAGAAACTGACTAGCTGACACGGGGAGAAACGGCAGGAACCAACACAAACAATGATCTGACACAGGACAAGGGGAACACAAAGACTAAATACAGAGGGTAACGAGGTAACAAGAGGCAGGTGACACAAGGGCTGGGAAAAATCAAAAGACAGGAAGTAAAACAAGACAAGACAGAAAACCAGACCATCAAAATTAGACAAAACACCAAAACCATAACATTAATAAACACAATCCCAATTACTAGCGTTGTAAGCTAATCAGCGGTCCGCACTAGCTTGTTTCAAGCTCCAAACACATTCGATTAGCATGAAAACATGTCCTAGAGAGCGATCAAGTGGTGATCAAGTGGGTACACATCTGTTATTTAACCCCTAGGTTCCTATAGGTTAGGAATTTTCTCTTACGTAGCTGTAGACATTTCTAAAAGGTGTCAATATAAAAGTTTTTCATTTAAATGGGTGAATAATTAGATACATGAATCTTCAATATTTGATAGCAAAGCAAATCAAAATAGCTTTATATATAGTCAAATGTGATTAATACAGACAAATATTACAGATACAATAAACTGGTATTCTGTCTTAACTTTCAAATGCGGGCAAAGGTTGGTATTTGACCCTTGATATTTTGGCTTTGTAGATGACCACTGCACTGATCATGCCAACGGCTGCAAGGAGACATCCAGCGATGAAAACCAGGTTCAGATTCAGGTTGATCACTGGAGAAAAGAGAAGCACAATTTCAATCTTGTCCAAAGTCTAACTTGGACTCAAGTGAAGCAAGGTGTGCTGTCATGTAAGAAAAACACTCCCTTGTTTTCATACCTGGGCTTCCGGAGCTTTCGGCGGCTCTCCTTAAGCGCAGAGGACCCTGGGAAATAAAGTGCCTCACAGTCTGAGTGGCAGCCTCTCTCCTTCGGGCGGTGATGTTGGTGACCGGCTGATGTGGAGTTGAGGCATCCCTGTGAGCACCTGGTGCCGGGGCTCCCTGACTCACATATCAGCACTGAACAGCTGATGTACACCTGAATGCAACAGAACACGCTGTCATTATATCAGCAGACATGATGCCATCTGCCCTAATGTCATGGTTGCGATTTTCTGTTATAGTTTTTTCCTGTTTTTTGTGCTAATTTATATATATATATATATATATATATATATATATATATATATATATATATATATCTTGTGTTCACTGTTGTGTTTTACCCTGTTTTCATCCTTGTGTATGTTTTATGTTTCAGTTTCCTGTTTTATTTTGTAGTCTGTTTTCTCCCATGTCTCCCATGTTCACAAAGATAAAGATTAGAAGAAATGTAAAACAAAGATGTATATCGGCAAAAGGAGTAAACGTGGAATATTTTAGATGAGGAAATTACAATGTGTAACACGCTACAAAGATTAAATAAAAATACTAAAAAAGAAGATGCTAAACAAAAAGTGAGGCATGTATGGCGATGTGTATATGAATGGGAATGTATTTCGTTATGTGTATTTCGTTTTGTTTCATATCATCTGCACGTAATATGTGTGTCAATATGCAATATGTAGTATGTATACAACCTACAGAAGCTAATAATAATACATTCAATAAGATTCTGAGGGACCTAAGAACAAAATATGAATAAAATAGAACGTAAAAAGGTGTAATAAGCAAATGCTTCAACCTACACATTTTCGGTCAGTATTGATTATAAATCAGTTAAGATGACACTGTATGAATTTAGGTGACACTTGGTTTTGTTTTTTTTACCATTTTTGTTTTGTACGTGATGTTGTGTATCTACGTGATCAAAATAAACTAAACTAAACTAAACTAAACTAACCACGTAGTCCGTTCTTTACCTGGTCGTGCAAGCCGATGAACTTGAAGGCCTCCATGCTGAACTGGAATTGTCTCTGGTGGGCAGGGGAATGGATTTCAACAGTTGGGTCCACATTACACCTAGTCAGAGCAAAACAAAACAAACAGATAAGAAACATTGCCTCTGTAACAGTATTACAATGGATGCTATTATAGAGGAAGAGGTATTGTTCTGTTGAAGGTATTTACATGATAAGGACAAGGTAGTGTAGATAATGCCAAAGATGGAGACTGATTGGTGAGCCACAGCTTTACCCAGTGTCCCTGTATACTGGACAGATACAGAGGAAAGCTACCTCTATTTTAATTGATCACCCGAGGCGAGGCGAGGGGGGGCAAGGGGGAACAGGAACCCTACCAAGCTTTTCAGAGGAGCTGCATGACCGTAAGAGTTTCCTAGTCTATATCCACAACCTTCCACTTCCAGGATTTCCCATTTGGCTGGATTTCTGTTACCTTCCGCTTTCTTTGTGTTGGAATTCTAAACTCCGGTGGATTTGTGAGGACTACGGTTAACTGCTCCTCAGATCTCTGCAGGGTAAATCCAGACAGCTAGCTAGATTATCTGTCCAATCTGAGTTTTCTGTTGTACGACTAAAACTACTTCTGAATGTACACATGTTCCACCCAAACAAGTTCCTTCCTGAGGCTATTATGCAGCGGCACCGTGGCTCCGCCTAAGACGATTGTGATTGGTTTAAAGAAATGTCAATAAACCAGAGCACGTTTTTCTCCCATCCTGGAATGCTGTGTGGACTAGCCAGACCCTCCTCAAGAGTTTCCCAACAATCTACATTGTTTATTGTGCATTGAATCATGTCAGGCTGCTCTATAGGAGTCCTGAATCAAAAACTGTGATCAGATCATTGTATTGTTTTGGGTGTTAGCGTGTGGAGTCTACCCCCTTTGTCTCGGTGTTCCAGTTTTTTGTGATATTTTGGCTTCTTACGTTTTGGTACTATTGTTGCCTGTTGTCTTCAGGACTCCTTTGGTTGTATCGCTTTTATTTATTAAATCCTCAAGCTCACCACTGCCTGCTGTCTCTGCATTTGGGTCTGACAATTCTCTGAAC
This sequence comes from Sander vitreus, assembly GCF_031162955.1. NCBI lineage: Eukaryota > Metazoa > Chordata > Actinopteri > Perciformes > Percidae > Sander > Sander vitreus. The sequence continues at coordinate 13,994 of NW_027595760.1, forward strand.
CTTGTAACACTAAGACTAGAAAAGTAGTATAATTGCTTTTTAAAAACACATTGCTATGTCGTCTGTTTCCACTCATGGTGTATTCATGCCTACCCGTTGTCAATGATGGGGTAGGTTGGCCAGTAGTTTGGGTTGTCATATGGTGCCGCACTGCAGGACTCCACAAACAGCTCGGTGTCATTGATGGTGGTGGTGGCCTCTATCTGCATGTAAATCCGCCTCCCTATGTCGTACTCCAGAGGGTAATCATTTGGATCGATGTGGGTTTGGAATTGGGCGTTGGGATAGAACTCAAACTGGTAGGTGAACGTGCCAAAGCCTTTCTCCCACACTGTGATGTTCCTCCTGTGCGCCGTGAAGCCCAGCGTCACGTTCCCACGTTTGGGGTACTGGCAGTAGAACTGCACCTCCAGCTGGTGCTTCCTGGTGATCAGGTACTCTGTGCTGTCAACCGTGGTGATTTCATTCTTGAAGATCAGGTTTTCCTCATCTTCCTGCAGAGATAAAGGTTATGCATTAAAGAGCCCCTATTATACTCCTTTTCAGCATCGTATTTGTACTCTTGGAGTCTATTACCCACAATGCACTGCTAATTTGAGTGTATATATGATGTACCCTACATTTTACTCCCGTATGCCACAATGCAACGCGGCCGTGTTTTCCCAGAGGAGAAGAAGAATTGCCCCACCACACACGGGGAAAATATCAATAAAGTTGAAAGTTGAAAGCACAGCAGTAGGGCTGGACAATAAATCTATGTAAATCAATATCGTGATATGAGACCAGATATCGTCTTAGATTTTGGATATCGTAATGTCGTAATATGACACAAGTGTTGTCTTTTCCTGGTTTTAGAGACTGCATTACAATAAAGGGAGGTCATTTTCTGAACTCAGACTGTTCTAGCTGTTCTATTATTTACCTTTACCCACTTAGTCATTATATCCACATTACTGATGATTATTTATCTGAAATCTCATTGTGTAAATATTTGGCGAAAGCACCATTTGTCAACCCTACAATATTGCCCAGACCTTTTTTTTGAGGTGTTAGCCCCGCCCACAACATTTGAAGTCCTGAAGTTCGGTCTGGACTTGATCCGTTGTGGAGCAACTATGCTCGAACCAGAGCTGTTTGGACCAATCAAATTGTCAGGCCGGGCATTATACGATGATGGACAGATGATCAACAGTAACGTAATCAACCACGTCAC
>NW_027595761.1:10000-15614 GCF_031162955.1 Sander vitreus
CACACACACACACACACACACACACACACACACACACACACACACACACACACACACACACACACAGAGCTGATGTTCCCCGGATGCTTCCTACCTGGCAGGTGTGGAGGTTTGTCCCCCGGTCCCCGGTCGGGCAGGAGGCGTCCAGCTCTGTCTGAAGGTCCCGGATGTAGTCGATAACGTGCTGCAGGATCTCCACCCGGCTTGCGGCGCGTCCGCGCGGCAGACCGGGCACGAGCCGCCGCAGCAGCCGGTAACAGAGCTCCATGTCTCGGGGAAGGAGCGCCGGGACCATCGGGACATACTCCCCCGGGGAAAGGCTCTTGTTCCGGGGGAAACCCCTGGAGAAACCCCGCAGAGGGCAGCGGAGGCTCCGGGGAATGCAGCTCAGAGTGCCGCTGCCTGAAGCAGGAATATGCGGGAATATCATTCAAATATCACTAAAATAATCACTAAACTATGAATGAAATATCACTGGAATATCACTCAAATATATCTGAAATATGACAAAACTATGTGAGTAAAATATCGCCGAAATATATATATATATAGGCTATCAATATATGACTGAAATGCCTTAAAAATGTTATCACAGAAATATGAGAGGACTGCCAAACTGAGCCGAAAGAGTCTAGTGCAAATTTTTAAAGAGCCAGAGCTGACCGCTGATTGGCTCTCACGGCTGTCAGTCATCTTTTAGAGCGAGCTGATTGGTTCCTGAAGGACCTCAAGTCTTACCTGCACCTGGACTCTCACATGTTGTGACATTTAACTGTCTGATTCGTGTGTGTGTGTGTGTGTGTCTTTTATAACCTTTATTTATTCAGGGGAGGGTCACTGAGAGGCATCCTGTTTTTTGCAGGAAACACAGTCTGATCTGCTGCCACTGAGCAGCTCCACTGGGTGGGGGTTAAGGGCCTTGCTCAAGGGCGTGTGTGTGTGTGTGTGTGTGTGTGTGTGTGTGTGTGTGTGTGTGTGTGTGTGTGTGTGTGTGTGTGTGTGAACTTCCTGCAGGTGTGGTTCCCGCGTCCTGAAGAGATGGAGTCAAGGTCAGACTCACACCTGCAGACCAAGTCCAACAACAGGAACGTGTCAGGGTTGTTTAGTGATGCCTGTGTTGCTGTTTTTAGGACTGTTTTTTTTATTAGGATCTTTACTAAAAGTGCAAGATTAATAATTTTTTTAATATTTAACCTTGTTTGAGGCTTTTAACATTAGTGTGTTTGGTATAACATGTTCAGACCATAGACTGTACATATTAGTGGACAAAGCATCTGGTTCAGCAAAATGCAGCAAATGCGGAAGTGCCTTAAACCTGCTTCCTATCTGACTTCCTGCAGGGGGAGACTCCTTAAACCTGCTTCCTATCTGACTTCCTGCAGGGGGAGACTCCTTAAACCTGCTTCCTATCTGACTTCCAGCAGGGGGAGACTACTTAAACCTGCTTCCTATCTGAAGTCCAGCAGGGAGACTCCTTAAACCTGCTTTCCTATCTGACTTCCAGCAGGGGAGACTCCTTAAACCTGCTTTCCTATCTGACTTCCAGCAGGGGAGACTCCTTAAACCTGCTTTCTATCTGACTTCCTGCAGGGGGAGACTCCTTAAACCTGCTTCCTATCTGACTTCCAGCAGGGGAGACTCCTTAAACCTGCTTCCTATCTGACTTCCAGCAGGGGGAGACTCCTTAAACCTGCTTTCCTATCTGAAGTCCAGCAGGGGGAGACTCCTTAAACCTGCTTCCTATCTAACTTCCTGCAGGGGGAGACTCCTTAAACCTGCTTCCTATCTAACTTCCTGCAGGGGGAGACTCCTTAAACCTGCTTCCTATCTGACTTCCTGCAGGGGGAGACTCCTTAAACCTGCTTCCTATCTGACTTCCTGCAGGGGGAGACTCCTTAAACCTGCTTTCTCTCTGACTTCCTGCAGGGGGAGACTCCTTAAACCTGCTTCCTATCTGACTTCCTGCAGGGGGAGACTCCTTAAACCTGCTTCCTATCTGACTTCCTGCAGGGGGAGACTCCTTAAACCTGCTTCCTATCTGACTTCCTGCAGGGGGAGACTCCTTAAACCTGCTTTCTCTCTGACTTCCTGCAGGAGGAGACTCCTTAAACCTGCTTTCCTATCTAACTTCCTGCAGGGGAGACTCCTTAAACCTGCTTTCCTATCTGACTTCCAGCAGGGGGAGACTCCTTAAACCTGCTTTCCTATCTGACTTCCAGCAGGGGAGACTCCTTAAACCTGCTTTCTCTCTGACTTCCTGCAGGGGAGACTCCTTAAACCTGCTTTCTATCTGACTTCCTGCAGGGAGACTCCTTAAACCTGCTTCCTATCTGACTTCCTGCAGGGGGAGACTCCTTAAACCTGCTTCCTATCTAACTTCCTGCAGGGGGAGACTCCTTAAACCTGCTTCCTATCTGACTTCCTGCAGGGGGAGACTCCTTAAACCTGCTTCCTATCTGACTTCCAGCAGGGGAGACTCCTTAAACCTGCTTTCCTATCTGACTTCCAGCAGGGGGCGACTCCTTAAACCTGCTTCCTATCTGACTTCCAGCAGGGGAGACTCCTTAAACCTGCTTTCCTATCTGACTTCCTGCAGGGGGAGACTCCTTAAACCTGCTTTCTATCTGACTTCCAGCAGGGAGACTCCTTAAACCTGCTTTCTATCTGACTTCCAGCAGGGGGAGACTCCTTAAACCTGCTTTCTATCTGACTTCCTGCAGGGAGACTCCTTAAACCTGCTTTCTATCTGACTTCCAGCAGGGGAGACTCCTTAAACCTGCTTCCTATCTGACTTCCAGCAGGGAGACTCCTTAAACCTGCTTCCTATCTGACTTCCAGCAGGGGAGACTCCTTAAACCTGCTTTCCTATCTGACTTCCTGCAGGGAGACTCCTTAAACCTGCTTTCTCTCTGACTTCCTGCAGGGGGAGACTCCTTAAACCTGCTTTCTCTCTGACTTCCTGCAGGGGGAGACTCCTTAAACCTGCTTTCTATCTGACTTCCTGCAGGGGGAGACTCCTTAAACCTGCTTTCCTATCTGAAGTCCAGCAGGGGAGACTCCTTAAACCTGCTTTCCTATCTGACTTCCTGCAGGGGAGACTCCTTAAACCTGCTTTCTCTCTGACTTCCTGCAGGGAGACTCCTTAAACCTGCTTTCTCTCTGACTTCCTGCAGGGGGAGACTCCTTAAATCTGCTTTCCTATCTGACTTCCTGCAGGGGGAGACTCCTTAAATCTGCTTCCTATCTGACTTCCTGCAGGGGGAGACTCCTTAAACCTGCTTTCTATCTGAAGTCCAGCAGGGGGAGACTCCTTAAACCTGCTTCCTATCTGACTTCCAGCAGGGGGAGACTCCTTAAACCTGCTTTCTATCTGAAGTCCAGCAGGGGGAGACTCCTTAAACCTGCTTCCTATCTGACTTCCTGCAGGGGAGACTCCTTAAACCTGCTTTCTCTCTGACTTCCAGCAGGGGAGACTCCTTAAACCTGCTTTCTCTCTGACTTCCTGCAGGGGAGACTCCTTCAACCTGCTTTCTCTCTGACTTCCAGCAGGGGGAGACTCCTTAAACCTGCTTCCTATCCGACTTCCTGCAGGGGGAGACTCCTTAAACCTGCTTCCTATCTGACTTCCAGTAGGGGGAGACTCCTTAAACCTGCTTTCTCTCTGACTTCCTGCAGGGGAGACTCCTTAAACCTGCTTTCTCTCTGACTTCCTGCAGGGGGAGACTCCTTAAACCTGCTTCCTATCTGACTTCCTGCAGGGGAGACTCCTTAAACCTGCTTTCTATCTGACTTCCTGCAGGAGGAGACTCCTCAAACCTGCTTCCTATCTGACTTCCTGCAGGGGAGACTCCTTAAACCTGCTTTCTATCTGACTTCCAGCAGGGGAGACTCCTTAAATCTGCTTTCTATCTGACTTCCTGCAGGGAGACTCCTTAAACCTGCTTCCTATCTGACTTCCTGCAGGGGAGACTCCTTAAACCTGCTTCCTATCTGACTTCCAGCAGGGGAGACTCCTTAAACCTGCTTCCTATCTGACTTCCAGCAGGGGAGACTCCTTAAACCTGCTTCCTATCTGACTTCCTGCAGGGGGAGACTCCTTAAAGCTGCTTTCTATCTGACTTCCTGCAGGGGGAGACTCCTTAAACCTGCTTTCTCTCTGACTCCCTGCAGGGGGAGACTCCTTAAACCTGCTTTCTCTCTGACTTCCTGCAGGGGAGACTCCTTAAATCTGCTTTCTATCTGAAGTCCAGCAGGGGAGACTCCTTAAACCTGCTTCCTATCTGACTTCCTGCAGGGGAGACTCCTAAAACCTGCTTTCTATCTGACTTCCTGCAGGGGAGACTCCTTAAATCTGCTTTCCTATCTGACTTCCTGCAGGGGAGACTCCTTAAACCTGCTTCCTATCTGACTTCCTGCAGGGAGACTCCTTAAACCTGCTTTCTCTCTGACTTCCTGCAGGGGAGACTCCTTAAACCTGCTTTCCTATCTGACTTCCAGCAGGGGAGACTCCTTAAACCTGCTTCCTATCTGAAGTCCAGCAGGGGAGACTCCTTAAACCTGCTTCCTATCTGACTTCCAGCAGGGGAGACTCCTTAAACCTGCTTCCTATCTGACTTCCAGCAGGGAGACTCCTTAAACCTGCTTCCTATCTGACTTCCTGCAGGGGAGACTCCTTAAACCTGCTTTCCTATCTAACTTCCTGCAGGGGAGACTCCTTAAACCTGCTTCCTATCTGACTTCCAGCAGGGAGACTCCTTAAACCTGCTTTCCTATCTGACTTCCAGCAGGGGAGACTCCTTAAACCTGCTTCCTATCTGACTTCCAGCAGGGAGACTCCTTAAACCTGCTTCCTATCTGACTTCCTGCAGGGGAGACTCCTTAAACCTGCTTTCTCTCTGACTTCCTGCAGGGGAGACTCCTTAAAGCTGCTTCCTATCTGACTTCCTGCAGGGGGAGACTCCTTAAACCTGCTTCCTATCTGACTTCCTGCAGGGGAGACTCCTTAAACCTGCTTTCTCTCTGACTTCCTGCAGGGGAGACTCCTTAAACGCTGCTTCCTATCTGACTTCCTGCAGGGGAGACTCCTTAAACCTGCTTCCTATCTGACTTCCAGCAGGGGAGACTCCTTAAACCTGCTTTCTCTCTGACTTCCTGCAGGGAGACTCCTTAAAGCTGCTTCCTATCTGACTTCCTGCAGGGGAGACTCCTTAAACCTGCTTTCTCTCTGACTTCCTGCAGGGGAGACTCCTTAAACCTGCTTCCTATCTGACTTCCTGCAGGGGAGACTCCTTAAACCTGCTTTCTCTCTGACTTCCTGCAGGGGGAGACTCCTTAAACTTGCTTCCTATCTGACTTCCAGCAGGGGGCGACACGTGCGGTTGCAAAGGAGGTCTGTTTCTGTAGAAATCTATGAGAAAGTGATCCACTTCTCTCTTGATTTATGACCTCAGTAAACATTTTCATAATGAGTTGATGGTCTCAGTCTCTAGTTTAAAGTCTTCTTAACACAGAGCGATGTTCATGTTCTCGTTGATTGTAAAATCGGCGATAAAGCAGGGGAGTGTTTTAGGCGGGGCTATGATGTGATTGACAGTTCGCGGCCTGTCAATCATGA
>NW_027595762.1:5000-7500 GCF_031162955.1 Sander vitreus
ATATTATGCTTTTTGGCTTTTCCCCTTTCCTTTATGGTTATATATAATTTTGTGCACATTATAGGTTTACAAAGTGAAAAAGCCAAAAGCCCACCCCAAAGGGACTTACCATCTTCCAGAGAAAACACTGTTCACAAACTGCTCCAAACAGCTCTAATGTAGTCCAGCCTTTACTTCTGTGACAAACGTTCGTCACTTTGTAACACGTTATAATGCTTGCCTAGCTGCTAGCGTGGCACGCCCTCATACTCTGCTTCATACTGGCTAGTAGTCCTTACCTAGGTACTGCACATGTGCTACTCCCTACAAAGATGGAACAGAAGCGCAATGCCTCACTCTGTAGCTAAAATGGACAGCTCAACACACATTGTGAAAAGAGGAGCTGCAACAATGTACAGTACAACAAAAATAGTCTTTTTGAAAATTAAGCCACATGAACCTATTCTGGTACAACCTCTAAATACAATTACGCACCTTTAACTAACTTTAATAATTAATTCAGACATCTGAAGTGATTCATGAGTGTTGTCATCAATCTGATTGCCTGACAGGGGTAAAAGATTGGACTTGAACTTTAGGTTCTGATTAGAACAGGGTTCTTCTCCTCCAGTGGCTTCAGATGTAAGGATATTACTGTCAAAGGTTATGTTGTCTGGCGTTTTGATGTCACAGACAGGGGAACTCAATGAGAAAGAGATGTCACGTGTATAATCAAGACTCCTTTGGATCCTGCAGTTTGGGTGAAGGCTAGCATCACTGTCAGTGTCACTATCACAAGTAATATCTGGAATGTAATCATCTGCACTCTCTGGGAGAAGAACCTGTTCTAATCAGAACCTAAAGTTCAAGTCCAATCTTTTACCCCCTGTCAGGCAATCAGATTGATGACAACACTCATGAATCACTTCAGATGTCTGAATTAATTATTAGTTAGTTAAAGGTTGGTAATTGTATTTAGAGGTTGTACCAGAATAGGTTCATGTGGCTTAATTTTCAAAAACACTATTTTTGTTGTACTGTACATTGTTGCAGCTCCTCTTTTCACAATGTGTGTTGAGCTGTCCATTTTAGCTACAGAGTGAGGCATTGCGCTTCTGTTCCATCTTTGTAGGGAGTAGCACATGTGCAGTACCTAGGTAAGGACTACTAGCCAGTCAGAAGCAGAGTATGAGGGCGTGCCATGCTAGCAGCTAGGCGAGCATTATAACGTGTGTTCCAAAGTGACCACGTTTGTCATGGAAGTAAAGGCTGGACTACATTAGAGCTGTTTGGAGCAGTTTGTGAACAGTGTTTTCTCTGGAAGATGGTAAGTCCCTTTGGGGTGGACTTTTGGCTTTTTCACTTTGTAAACCTATAATGTGCACAAAATTATATATAACAATAAAGGAAAGGGGAAAAGCCAAAAAGCATAATATGAGCACTTTAAAATGGTTAGTTATTTCTATGTACTCATCAATTAACTAGTTGTTGCTATTCTACATATTTCTGATTACTTAATTTTTTTTTTTTAAATGAAAGATACAGATCTTGAAGATTTGATGATTGATGAATCCATATCAGAGAGTGCAGATGATTACATTACGGATAACACTTCCGAAAGTGACACTGACAGTGATGCTAGCCTTCACCCAAACTGCAGGATCAAAAGGAGTCTTGATTATAAACGTGACATCTCTTTTTTCACATTTAGTTGTTCATTAATGAAGCTGAACTCATTAAAGTTGAATTCTGCAAATTGTTTTGCTGTCATACACGGGCATGCTGCTTTCTCTCCTCTCCTTTGATATATTGCACAGACCATTCAGAAAATTCCATGTCAATAAAGTTTAAAAAAAGGTTTGCCTAGAGCATAGCACTCTAGCTGCACAAAGGTCAAGCAGCTGAGTTGAGCAGAGAGGGAACAGAGTGACTGGGCAGTTTAATTTGTTTATCTCTCTACCAATATAAGTTGCTGTTTTAGGCTACAAAAACATGCATGCAGGCTAAAATTCAACTGCAAGGAAACTATCTGCTAGGCTAATGTATGCGACAGTGTAGCACAATGGTAAACACTGCAGCAGTAATGTGTCCACCTCAGCTGAGAACAGAGAATTGTCCTTTCCTTCTGCAATGTGTGTCATATTAAACATTACCTGCATATTTCACAAGTACTTAAGCCTAGAAATAATTCACAAAAGAAATTCCCCATTTATTTAATTGACTGTCAAAGCTGAAGTAAAAAACTAGTTTTTTATCTATAATCTCTTGAATATAGGATAGAAGACATGCAATGATAATAACTAAACAATGATTATTCTGTTCATTATATTAAATATCACATGAAGTATGCACTCCTAACTTTCACTAGCAAAAAAATAAATATATATACAGTATACATTTTATTTTAAATCTGGTGATGAAGTCATAGCCATGCTAGTGTCACATCACCATCAGTATTGTGGTGATGCAGTTATCGTTACAGCCTTAAGTGGTAGTGTTGTTATAGTGGTACTTAGTGTCA
>NW_027595763.1:0-5000 GCF_031162955.1 Sander vitreus
TCTATTCTACAACATATCCAAATTTCAGAGTCATAACCCATTGCAAAGTGGTTTTATGGGGATTTAAAAATAGTATAGTATAATAATTCACGGCGGTGAGGACAATTGGGAATAGAGAACCCCCTGTCATATGTATGAGGCGTGTCAGTTTTTTTTTCCCGCAATGCCAATTAAGGCCAATTAAGGCCAATTAGGGTCTGAAAATACACCCTAGGATGTAGGACAGCGCTCCTGGTTAGTAAATATCAATCATTAGTTATGCACCTTTGCTTTGCACTAAAATGTCAAAATTGGACCTGAATCCATCCATAACATTACTTGATACCCACATCCATTGGTTTTCAGGTTCAAGAAGTTGTTTAAAAGATGAAAAAGAATTGTCATTGAGATAGAGGCAGATGAAGTGTTTATGGCCCATCAATGACGACAAAAGGATACAGGCATTGTCGGAGGTGGGATTTAAAGGAAATAGTCGTCCTAAAGAGTGTCGGGGTTCTAGTGTTAACTTAATGAGGAAGAATTAGACAAATCTAAATCAAGCAATGAAAAACCTGTCCAAAAATCCACTTACTTAAGTGGTTAACGAGTATGTTTGACATCAAGGGCATTCCCTGACCGGGAATTGAAGACGGGCCGCAGCGGTGAGCGCGCCAAATCCTATCTACTAGACCATCAGAGAGGAACGACACTATATCAATTATTTTTGTAGATGTGAGTTGCCTTTTCACTTCCTGGAATTACTCATTTCGTTTTAGGCTAGGAATGGTGTCTGGATAAAGCTGTAGGAGGCAGGACATGACAGATTATACTGCTGTCACATAGTCGGTTCGTAAATTGCTCATAAACTACCAAGTCTCTTGCTGTTCCTTGACTAGTCGGCCACCCCTGCCTTGCATCGCTCCTGGTTAGTAGAAAGCAATCATTAGTTATGCACCTTTGCTTTGCACTAAAATATTTGCAGGACTCTTGGGCTGATATGTGGTGGACACGCACCTGAAGGAATCATCCACACTCAAGCTCCTGAATGTGCCTTACCAGGACCATAACCTGCACAAAGATGCTTTTGAAATTTACCTTGGGTTCGCTGCAGACTCTATACTAAAGCAACTTATGTCCACTAAAAAGGTTTCAGTCCCTAGAGATAAGATTGGACAGTAAGACACTTCTGATGACTCTCTTTGACAAGTTTCTGGCAAAGGCTCCTATGAAACACATTTTAGTATGATGCCTACAATGCTTTGACCCGAGACGCATGGCCAAATCTAAGGAGCAGTGTGTTAGGCAAGTGATGATAGTAGTACGCAGTATTGTGGAGGCTAAACATTTAAACAACTCTTTATGTGATGATGTGATGAGAGAGTTCCGTGAGTTTTACGATTTGGCTAACTTGCAGACTAAATTCAGGGATTTTCATTTCCAAGACCAACAGTTTCCGTCGGACAGCAAAGGAAAAATTAGCTACTCTGTTCAACATTGACAAGCAAATTGATGAAAAGCTTGCAGAAATTAAAAAGTGTGTGTGTGTGTGTGTGTGTGTGTGTGTGTGTGTTTAAAAAGGGAAGGTTATGTCCTCCATATGCATGAGAAACTTAAGTGGGGTTAAAAAAAGATTAAACTGTTAGTTGTGCATTCACTATTCAATTTCCACTACTGCCCAATTAGTTGTTAATTTGCAGTTGCTGTTTTTTTTCAGGACACTATGATATACATGTGTTTTACCCTGTGTCCTTCAAAGATCTTGCTTTGTGTGTGTGTAAATAAATGTTTATTTTGTATTGAACCACATAAATTGTCATCCATTTTATTGTTAAACCTCTGAGGGTAAACTTGTACACATATTTTTATTCTTATAATGTCGACTAACATTTTCAGGAATACATAGTCATGGAAATGTGCTGAAAAGTCATGGAAAAGTATTGATTAAAATGTGTATGAACCCGGTATATTTATCTTATTGTTTACGAGATTTATCTTTAACCTCACTCCTGAATTACTTGATTTTATTAAAACGATATTTCACCGCTGGAAAGCTGAATATAACTTTAAATTGGGTCACTTATGTAATATAAATGTGAAAAAAATTTAAATTGGTGCCTTCTAGGCCGAGAAAAGCCAGGAAATGTGTTTTTGGCTCATGTGGATGAAAGACACCAAATCCCAGAATGCACTTGCTTTGCTGCTCTGACTCCACTCCCAAGCCATGTCTACGGTGGCCCTGAAGTGCAAATCACAACAGCAAATAGAAAAACGCAACAGCAAATAGGAAAACACAACGGCAAATAGGAAAACACAACGGCAAATAGGAAAACACAACAGCAAATAGGAAAACACGACAGCAAATATGAAAACACTTCAACAAATCACAAAACACAACGGAAAATAGGAAAATACGACAGCAAATATGAAAACACAACAGCAAATATGAAAACACGAAAGCAAACATGAAAACACGACAGCAAATAGGAAAACACGACAGCAAATATGAAAACACGACAGCATTAACACATAACTGACATTGAAGGGAAAGGCAAGGGTGTCATTGCCACCAGCACATTTCAGCCTGGCGAGGTGATCTGTGACTACCATGGGTCCATCGTCACTGCCAAAAAGGGAAACGAAATACACCAGGAAACCAGTGAGGAAGAAACTGGATATGTGTTTTTCTACACTAACAAGACAGGGAAGCCCATGGCCATCGATGCCCATTCGCCTAGCTGTGACTGCCACCCTGGACAGCAGACATATGGAAGAATGGTAAATCACTCCAGGGCTGCATTTAACCTCAGACCCAGGTTGTTTAATCTGCAAACAGACGAGGAGGAAAAAGATGTCATCCTTTTGATTGCAACCAAGGACATTAAAGTGAATGATGAACTTTTGTTCGATTATGGCGTGGACTCCAGGTCGTTTGGAGGAGAGGGCGCGGCCATAACTTGGCTGTGATTTCTCTGTCGTGGCCAGGCAATTATTCACTTCTGATTAGGTCCCATTTCGGGCACTACACCAATTTTGAATCAAGCTCCCTGCAAAGACACCTGCTATCATAGCCAGCCACTCACTTTTGGTGAGGACATGCATGGTGTAGAAGCATATAAACAGAAAGAGAAAAACAGACTGATAGATTATAATATATATAAAAAGTTGAACTTTATTTAAAAAAAGATGAAAAATAATATAACATTGAAAACTGAACCCCACCACCCTAATTCTCTTCTTCACTGTCTCCCTCCTCATCAATGAATGGAAAGGTCAGGTAGTATTCCTCCCACGTCTTCCAATTGGTCCCTCTTTTCCTCTCATTTATCTTTTTCATCTTTCTCTTCTTCTTCCTTTTTCCCTCATCCTGAAACATGAAAGACACATTGTTAAGAATTACTCTTAAAGTCTGCATAGACCAAAGGAAACTTTGTCATTAGTCTCACCAAGTTTGGGGAAGGTGGAGGAGGAGGCGGAGGAGGGGGTGGTGGAGGTGGGTGGTACATATTTTTGCCAGCACAGCAATGCACTGCAAATTTAACATAGGAAAAACATCAATTCAGATTTTCAATAATGTGAAGAAGAAAAGATGCACGGACCATAATAGTCACCTGAATACAAGAAAACTCACAATGAAATAAACACTTACTTCTTTCTTTTGTTTTTCTATGTTGGTCTCTGAAACAAAAAGAACAGAGGGATGTCAGAGGTCAAATGTCTTTGACTTAAAATGATTAAAACGGCTGGTAATAGTTCAATGTAGATTAATTTGGAATGACAACAAGAAGTTTCATTACATAAACATGATTCACTGTCAAACCATATGCCTTTGAGCTACCTGTGAAAGTGATTGATATGCAAATAATGTCATTACAGGCTCCATAATAATAAGCTTCAGAGAAAGGCCCAAATTGACTGCATGGGGGACACAGATAAACAGTAAATAGGCACAATCAGACACACTAAAGCAATGTAGAACAGCATCCCTCATTTAAGTCAAAAGGTTGGTAATCACTATATCCATTAAAACATTTCAAAATCCATTCAAGTGACTTGCCTTTCACAGCTAAAGAAATCATGTCGAACTCTTGACATGTCAAGTGGGTTTAGGGTACCTTCAAATAAACCTATAGGCTCCAGATTTGTGTGAGCTGTTCAACAATACTAAAGGCATGTGTGTGAAAGGTTTGGGATCTCTGGGACAATGTTCTGAGAAGTTATGATACTTTTTATACTGCAAAATTAAACACAGTTTGGTGACCTCTTGACCTAAATAATTCATGTCGACCTCTTGGATTTGTAGTGGGTATAGGGTACCTTATTACAAACATATAGGCTCCAGATTTGTGTGAGCTGTTCAACAATACTACATGAATGTGTGTGAACAGATTGGGATCTCTGGGACAATGAAGTTATGATACTTTTTATTCTTCACAATTGAACACAGTTTGGCAACCTCTTGACCTAAATAATCCATGTCGACCTCTAAACATTTGAAGTTGATTTAGGGTACCTTAAAATAAACATATAGGCTCCAGATTTGTGAGAGCTGTTCAACAATACTACATGAATGTGTGTGAACAGTTTGGGATCTCTGGGACAATGTCCTGAGATGTTATGATACTTTTTATACTGCACAATTAAACAAAGTTTAGATTGTCTTCAAAATCATCAGCTTAGGTGCTGTTCAGGTCATCAAAATCTGGCAAACTCAAGGAAATAAAGGTATAAATCACAGAGGCAGGTCTGTGGGACAGTAAGCTAAGAAACCTACAATCTATCGTTGTCATACTTACACAGTTACATGAACTGAGGCATTTTAATATGCATCCAGAATCCCCAAAAAATACTTTCAAGTCTTCATTGCAACAACTTTTTCTGAGTTAAATTGGTTCCAGCTCTGTATCACAATTAAAAGATTACAAGATCCAGTGAAATTCTGGAGGTGAGGCCAGGAGTTCCAGACCCAGCCATAGAGGCCCTAACTGGGGTATTGGATGGAGCATGGTAACCCAGGCTTGAGA
>NW_027595763.1:10000-16185 GCF_031162955.1 Sander vitreus
CTGGATAGAGCTGAGGGAGGCAGTACATGACAGATTATACCGCTGTCACGTAGTCGGTTCGTAAATTGCTCATAAACTACCAAGTCTCTTGCTGTTCCTTGAGTAGTCGGCCACCGCTGCCTTACATCGCTCCTGGTTAGTAGAAAGCAATCACTAGTTATGCACCTTTGCTTTGCAATAAAATATTTGCAGGACTCTTGGGCTGATTGGCTACCTTGATGAACAAAAAAAAGTGTTAACAGGATGCTGTCGACTTAAAGCGGAAGGAGCTTAGTGACGAACTCCAAGGTCTGAAAAAGAGGGCCACCATGGAGACAGATGTGTTTGCCCTCGAAAAATCTGCAGATGAATTGTCAGAGAAAGCAGAAAAGACAAGTTGTCTTCTTCTCGTTCATTTCGAAGTCAAACAGTTTCCGTCGGACAGCAACGGAAAAATGAGCTACTCTGTTCAACATTGACAAGCAAATTGATGAAAAGCTTGCAGAAATTAAAAAGTGTGTGTGTGTGTGTGTGTGTGTGTTTGTGTGAGTGTGTGTGTGTTTTTAAAAAGGGAAGGTTATGTCCTCCATATGCATGAGAAACTTAAGTGGGGTTAAAAAAAGATTAAACTGTTAGTTGTGCATTCACTATTCAATTTCCACTACTGCCCAATTAGTTGTTAATTTGCAGTTGCTGTTTTTTTCAGGATACTATGATATACATGTATTTTACCCTGTGTCCTTCAAAGATCTTGCTTTGTGTGTGTGTAAATAAATGTTTATTTTGTATTGAACCACATAAATTGTCATCCATTTTATTGTTAAACCTCTGAGGGTAAACTTGTACACATATTTTTTATTCTTATAATGTCGACTAACATTTTCAGGAATACATAGTCATGGAAATGTGCTGAAAAGTCATGGAAAAGTATTGATTAAAATGTGTATGAACCCGGTATATTTATCTTATTGTTTACTGAGATTTATCTTTAACCTCACTCCTGAATTACTTGATTTTATTAAAACGATATTTCACCCCTGGAAAGCTGAATATAACTTTAAATTGGGTCACTTATGTAATATAAATGTGAAAAAAATTTAAATTGGTGCCTTCTAGGCCGAGAAAAGCCAGGAAATGTGTTTTTGGCTCATGTGGATGAAAGACACCAATCCCCATCCAGGGAGCATGGCTTCCAACTTTGCTTTCAGAAATCTGGCACGGCCAAGTCCGTCACTTCCACTTATTCCAAGCTTCTCAACAAGCTGTATTGCCAGTTGGCAAAGACCAGCCCGGTTGAAGTGCTAGTGAGCAAGGACCTTCCTCCGGGTGCTGTCCTCAGGGCCACAGCGGTTTATATGAAGACATCAGGAGCCTTGACCTGACCCTTCCTCTCAACCTCTCTCGCTCTCTTGTCCTCTCTCACTTTCCTCCTGTCTCCCTCTCCTGGTCTCCCCCATCTCCTCATCCAATCTCTCTCCTCCTCTCTCTCTCTCTCTCCTCCTCTCTCTCTCTCCTCCTCCTCTCTCACTTTCCTTCTAGCTACTCCTCTCCTTCAAAAAAATAGTTGTTGTTGTTTATTTAATTATAAAATAAAATAGATAGCCACACTACCTGACCCTTCCTCTCAGCCTCTCTCCCTCTCTTCTCCTCTATTCCTCATCTCCCTCTCATCCTCAGCAGACCCCTCAGGGCTTCAAGAAATTGAATTTGCATTGGGATCCCCAGCTGATCGAGATTCTGCCGAGAATTGCCCACCCGTGTCTCATGATAACGGAGGACTTCTATCAGGCAGAGGACAGGTAAAACAATGGCATTATTAAATGATCTATCTCAGGACCTGCTGTGTGTGGGGACATGTGAAAAGATCCATTTCAAACCTCAAATCATTAGCTTTAATATGGTGTATCACTTGCTGGGATTGGTGTAAGAGTGGCATTAATACAGGCCGGCAGATGAAGGCCATTTCAGGCTTAATCTAGAGAAATGCTGGGGCTGTCAACCATGCCTTGAAAATCACACTGCATGTCAGATTATGAGGAGCCAGGTTCTTCTGAAACAACCTATCTGGTATCAGTGTACAGCTCTGAATGTGGGCTCTTCTCCTCTATTCCTCATCTCCCTCTCATCCTCCGAAGGGATGTCACAAGGACAAGGGATGTGAGAAGTCACAAGGACAAGAAAGGAGTAACGATCCTGAGCCAGCGCCGCTACATCTACTACTACAGCTACCTACTTAAGAACCAGCTAGAGTACAAGCCGGTGGCTCTCCTCTTCCACAAAATGGTGTTGGAGACTCTCCCTATTTTCAGCGGGGGCACCTGCAAGGACAGTACCTTTTAAAAATAGGAGCAAGCAGACCCCTCAGGGCTTCAAGAAATTGAATTTGCATTAGGATCCCCAGCTGATCAGTCCAGTTTACCCAGAGAGCTTCAGGAGAAATATTTGCTGACTCGACGCATCGGCACAGGAGTGTGTGGGGAAGTCAAACTGGCCTTTTGAGAGATCGTCGTGCAGGAAGTGGGACAGCGACAAGAAACGCACAGACTGATAGTGCAAAAGAATCGACCACCCGAGGACGTTCAGAGAGCCATCGTTGATTTCTTCTATCAGGCAGAGGACAGTTATTCCATCGTGTTGGAGCTGATGGACGGAGATGGACACCTGCTGTGTAAAATATTTTGACTTTTCATCTGTTTTTCCTCGCCCCTACATACACACCAGACTGATTCATCTCTCCCAGCAGCAGCAGCAATGACAAGCCATGGAAGGAGGGGAAACAAATGATGGAGGAGCATGGGTTTGACAGTCTGAGCCAGAACCTGCCACTGAGCGAGGACTCCTTCAAAGAGCTATGGGAGACTGTACAATCTCCTGTGTTACTCCACCAGCCTCCACTGTCCCTGTTACAACCGACTATCCAGGGGAGCATGACTTCCAGCTTTGCTTTCAGAAATCTGGCACGGCCAAGTCCGTAACTTCCACTTATTCCAAGCTTCTCAACAAGCTGTAAAGAATGCAGAAGCTTTAAAGAATTGACAGAGGGGCACCACCAGGAGTAAAAATAAAAATAATAACCATTACAAAATCTACAACCTCTGCCCAGATAGACACTACAATGCTGCCAAATTTAACTGCAGATTGGCACAGTATCCCTTCGAAGACCACAACCCTCCTCAGTTGGAGCTAATTAAACCATATCAGCTAAAAGTGAATATTCACACGTCAAACTAACCCATTCATTATTATACAGTTATACTATGAATAGTTACCAATACACTACATTTTAGGTGTTTTTCAGGTGATTTGGAAACGGTATCCTGGTCGGTAATGACAGGAAGCTGAGCTCACAAAGCTGTGCTCGCTCTGGCTGAACAACGCAATAAAGTGTTTTTCTTCATCGACCTGATGTCAGGTGATTCAGTTTACCCAGAGAGCTTCAGGAGAAATACGCACTGACTCGACGCATCGGAACAGGAGCGTGTCGAGAAATCAAACTGACCTTTTGAGAGATCGTCGTGCTGGAAGTTTGCCATGAAAATAATCAACAAGGAGAACTTTCAATCTGAAGGGACAGCGACGAGAAACGCACAGATCGAGATTCTGCCGAGAATCGACCACCCGTGTCTCATGAAAACGGAGGATCATGCGGAGGACAGTTATTACATGGTGTTGGAGCTGATGGAGGGAGGAGAGTCAAACAGGTAAAACAATGGCATTATTAAATGATCTATCTCAGGTCCTGCTGTGTATGGGGACATGTGAAAAGATCCATTTCAAACCTCAAATCATAAGTTTTAACATGGTGTATCACTTGCTGGGATTGGTGTAAGGGTGGCATTAATACAGGCCGGCAGATGAAGGCCATTTCAGGCTTAATCTAGAGAAATGCTGGGGCTGATTCCTCAAATCAAATCCCACTGGCCAGAGAAAACATGCTGTGATTGCAATCATCAGACATTTCCTTTTTGCAAGAAGTTCGGCAGGTGGGCTGTAGTTCTTGCAAAAAGGACATTTGTTACACCATCTGGTTTGCCTGTTCATAAGCATCCAGTAAAAATTATCACCCTATTCTGTGATAAATCTTCTAGCCAACTTCATTAGAACTCATTACCACTATCATTCATGGTCAATAAAGCTCATTAATGTGAAACTATACCAAATTGTTTAGTAAAAACAAAAGCAGATATCATGTATTATTTTGAATATAGTCAGCCTTCTCCGGTCCAGTTATCCTGGATAATAACACACATGCAAAAGTATCCCCAGGTCAAAGTTTGATGCAATTTTATTCAATATATACAATAACAAAAGGTTCCAAACAAGTTTTAGAAAAAAGTTGAAACACTCCCCATGCCCTTCTGACTACATCAGAATCAGAAAGGTTTTTATTGCCAAGTACGTTTTTTAACACATACAAGGAAGTATAGGTATAAACAATATAAGTATAAGTTCACAGTATGTATAAAAAATAAAGAGCAAAGAGCATTACAGCAGAGAGAGAACAGTGGCGTGAAGGTGGAAAGTCAGGTTGGGTTCCAGGCCTTCTTAATAAGGCTAGTGGCAGAGGGGAAAAAGCTTTTCTTGTGACGTGAGGTTTTGGTCCTGATGGACCTCCGAGTCCTGCCAGAGGGGAGTTTCTCAAAGAGTTTGTGTCCGAGGTGGGATGGATCGGTCACAATCTTTCCTGCACGCTTCAGAGTCCTGGTGGCGTATAGGTGCTGGAGCGGCGGCACATGAACATCAAGGACATTCATGGTGTAGAAACATAAATAGAAAGAGAAATACATACAAATAGATTTATTTATTTAAAAAAGATGAAAAATAATATAACATTGAAAACTGAACCTAATCATCTCCTTCCCTGTCTCAATTCTCCTCCATCACTGCATCTCAGCTACCTGTGAAAGTCATTGATATGCAAATAGGGTCACCATAGGCAGATAATCCACACAGACATACACACTTACTCCAATGGGAGAGGGGGTATCCTAACATAGACACATAATCAGGTTTGTATACTTCATGAAAATGTATTTTAACACTGCATTCAGTAATTAGTCCTAGTCTAAGCTGTTTTAAACTGTTATTAAATGGACACTTCAATTATTATTACAAAGACTACCAAATCGTTTTTTCTTCTCTCTGTTATGACCTGTGACATTCACCCATTCTGCTCTCCATCACTTTCTGATCATCTTGGCTGAGGACCTCACCAGGTCACCAGGTGGTCAGCCTCCCACCTGTAGGCGGACTCATCACCATCAGAGATGAGTCCGATGAGGGAGTTGTCGTCCGCAAACTTCAGAAGCTTGACAGACTGGTGACTGGAGGTGCAGCTGTTGGTGTACAGGGTGAAGAGCAGAGGAGAAGGAACACAGCCCTGAGGGGATCCGGTGCTGGTGGTCTGTGAGTCGGAGATGTGTTTCCCCAGCTTCCCATGCTGCTTCCTGTCAGACAGGAAGTCAGTGATCCACCTGCAGGTGGGAGAGCTTCTCCTGAAGCAGAGCCGGGATGATGGTGTTAAAGGCAGAGCTGAAGTCCACAAGTGGAGTCCAGGTGCCGGAGGATGTAGTGGAGGGCCAGGTTTACTGCATCGTCTACAGACCTATTGGCTCTGTAGGCAAACTGCAGGGAGTCCAGGAGGGGTTTGCTGATGTCTTTTACCCTAACCCCCATGGCTTGTAGTCAGTCTTAGAATCTACATGTATCCCTCCAGTGAGTCAAAATACTTTTCGCTGTTGCCGGACACCAGTGCACATTGTCTCGCCCTGTTTGAAACTTTCCTGGTGGTAATTTGGGAAGGTGTGGGAGTCGACTTATTGCTACGTTTATTTCACTGAGTGTGTTTCTTTCTCTGGTTGGTAAAAGATTTGGGAAATTAATCAATGGAGTTACTATTTGTGCATTTGGAAATGTTTCAGTGAAAACCTTGTAGATTGCTTCTAGCTGTGCCCTGGCCTGTTTTGTATCTGTTTTTTTTTGTCATTTAATCCAAATGAGAGAATGACCTTTTGGACTTGGCTTGAATATGTGGCTTTTTCCAAAATTTGCAGTGCATGGCATAATGTTGCTCCTGGATAAGAGTCCACCTGTACTCTGTTGTCAAAGCATTTTGGTAACCTTCCTAAGTTTGAGTCTCCAAAAATTAAAACTGGTCTGTGAACTAATAAGTTCCAATTTTTGATTTTATCATTAAAATGCTCATT
>NW_027595764.1:0-17242 GCF_031162955.1 Sander vitreus
TTTATTTAGTCTTCATTGTGTAATTTAATGTTGCATTTCTCTCCTTTGCTTTTAATCAGAGAAGCACGTGTGCGCACACACACACACACACACACACACACACACACACACACACACACACACACACACACACAGCGCAGCATCAAGAGAGAAAGGGGCAGTGATTACTCCACAGTCCGCCAGCTTGCTGCTCCCACTACTGTGGTTAAATTTCAAGCTTGCTGTGTAAATTGAGACTGGTCACATTCTGGCCACTGACCTACATAACACTAAATCAAAACATATCCCAGGCAGACTAATAGTTTAAATCTATGTCTGCATTAATGATGGGGACATAGCAGCTGCCTGATAACACTGGCTCCTCTGTCTGTTTCATAATCCGTTTTTTTGAATGGATCAACTATTTACAAATCATCCTGAAGGACTGCTAGGTAACGTGCTGTGTGACTGAAAACAAGGTCATTTGGGCTGAATCCAGTGTTCTTTTGCACAAACTCCCAGGCTGACAACATCATCCATGGAAGACCTTCCTCCCAATCCCCCCTTATCTCTGTGCAATAAGCTTGCAACGGTGACTTAAAGGTTTGATGAAAATGCTTCAGTGCTCCCTGGCGCACTGTTATGATCACCTTAAGCTGCTTTAACACCTGGGAAAACAAATGAGACATAAAGGTACAGCCCTGATCACTCTGAATCACACGCAGAATGCCAAAAATTAAAATGAACTGTATCAAAGCCTTAACTTTTGACCATGCATTTAAATTACATTTTATTCAAAGTATCAAATCATAACAAGAGTTATCTCAAGACACAGATAGAGTAGGTCTAGACCACACTCTATAATTTACAAAACCCAGCAATTCCAATAATTCCCCCATATAGTGCAACAGTGGCGAGGAAAAACTTATTTTTAGGCAGAAACCTCGGAAAGACCCAGGCACTCCCTGGGCGGGCGCCTGCCGGTGCCGGTTGGGGGTATGATAGTCTATAGCCTCTACGTTCCACTTCAGGGATTGCTCCGGTGCTGCAGGAAATTCCGCCGGATGCATGTTATTTTTTCCGATGTCTGTCTCCTTCCGCTTTCTTTGTGTTGGAATTTTAAACTGCGGTGGAATCATGAGGACTATGGTTAACTGCTCCTCAGATCTCTTCAGGGTAAATCCAGACAGCTAGCTAGACTATCTGTCCATTCTGAGGTTTCTCTCGCACAACTATAACAACTTTTGAATGTACACATGTTCCTCCAAAACAAGTTCCTTCCCGAGGTTATTTTGCAGCGGCTCAGCGAGAAGCTTAGCGCCGCCCATCACAATTGTGATTGGTTTAAAGAAATGTCAATAAACCAGAGCACGTTTTTCTCCCATCCCGGAATGCTATGTGGACTAGCCAGACCCTCCTCCGCTCCGCAGCGTGTGGATGGTCTGGCAAAGTGAGACTAGGGGTACAATGAACAGTGTAGAAGTTGCAGTGATTTAACGCAACGCATATGCCACAGGGTACCTGGTAGATGGCACATAACATTCAGCAAGTAAGAGCAACCAGATTTTGAGGTGGGGAATGTAATTTAGTTCATTTGTTCAGTTATGAATAGGCTATGTATAATTTTATCCTGATTGAATCTAAGATTGTTGAGCATACTTGTTGGATTGTATTGTATGCCCTAAACTCTGTTTTAATATCTGCTTGCTGAACCACAGGTTCACAGATTTAGTGCCCTGTGCATTGCTGTGCCTTCAACCTAAAGCAATAAAGTGCAATAAACTGATACTGGGTTCCTGTCAAATGCATTCTGACCGATGGACTGAAGCCAATGTCCATACAAAGAATCAGCTAATACCGTTCATTAAACTTCCTCCAGTTTAAGCAGAGTGGAGAGTTAATATGTTATATATTTGTAGAGGTGCACATTAATCTGACAAAAAAAATGTGGCACACCCAGAGTCTCTTTTCTGGCTACGCTACAGGGGTAGCGGTCACACACAATCTATAATATATGTAACAAAGGGCTCAAAATCAGCTTCACTCCCCGGACCAATACATCCAGGCTTTGGCGCCGGAACACTAGAACAAGACAGGGCAGGAGCAAGAGCACAGAAAGGTTTAGGTTTACTTTTAGACCTCAAAACGAAAAAAATGTAATGTCCTCAACACTGCTTTAAACTCCCATATTTAATATAAATGCAACGTTTCGACCCTACTGGGTCTTCTTCAGGCAAAATGGTGAACACATTTGATGAAGGGATATATGTAGGGACTCACATTCAGCTGACACACCTCAACACGGGACATTGATGCTCCAGTGGCCAGTGCCGTGACAATGACACACTCTGCCACAATCATTTTTGACGCATAAGGCCTTCAAAGCATGAGAGAGATCAGCTGTTGAAAACTGTAATATGGGCTGCCATAATTATAACCCCTATACGTCTCCCATCACCTCCAGCGCACACATCCCCAAAACCAATTGTAAATGATTTCCTTCTATATTTACAGTAAGTTACTGGCAGAAAGTTGCTGTATATTGATTTCCAATAAACTACTGTAATTACTACTGCAATGCAATTTACAGTATATATATATATATAACAATACCGTATTACTACAAAACAGTATTTGTGTCACGTTGTAGAGGATTAAAGGACCCAAACGCAGGGAGAGGCAGGCAGGCAGGCGAGGGTTTGAGCTTGAGGATTTATTAACCAAAACACAAAAATGAACCAAAGGAGTCCTGAGGCCTGTAACATGAATCAAGATCAACATGCTCTGGATTTATTACTATATATATAATATATTTGTTACTCGGCTTCACCTAACCTAACAACCGTGGTCCCGCTTAAGCTGTGTCACGACGGTGGTTATCAACTAGTTCAATCAACCCAGGGTTTCCCAATCCAGTGCGTTCACATAAAAGAGGCGGTGTTTGCACAGCACGACCAATCGCAAACATCTACCAGAGCCTCATATTTTATATAAGAAGAGCAAATTATAATTCTACATAAATATGAAGAACACAGACACGGTTTTGCAGGCAAAACGCAATACAGTCGCTGCTTCCTTAAACAGGAGGAAAGCTGGCAAAAAAATAGCCGACGCTGTAAATGCGTAAATCACAACGCTTATCAATATCTTCCCCATGAGTCAGGCACTAGATGCCATAATTACACTTTCTATGAACTGTTGTTGCTTCAGTCTATTATTTCAGTTGCAACCCTGGCAGAGGAAGCGATGTGAGAGCAAATAACATATATAAAAACATAATTAAAACCGACGTGCACATTTGGCAACACACAGCTCAAGATGCAGATAGCCTATATGTAATTCCCTCCCATTAAAATCTATACATTTTAAAATACCCATCAGGGAATGTTAACAGGGTTGTCGGTCTCTAAATGTTTTAACTTTTATGAGCGCATCCCTCTCACCCCCTCTCTCCCCCTCTCTCTCCCTCCCTCTCTGCGCACCGAGCTCCGCCTGATTACCGTCCTAATTTCCACCGGTTGCAGTGACGCAGTTATCAATCGAGCATTGATTGGTCAGTAGGCGGTGCTTTTACACCAGTTGATCTCTAATCTCCAACATAATCTGGTCCTGACCAGGTTAGGCGTTCAGCATAAGTTACCACGGCGATTGAACCCGGTAACAAGAGATCCACCATCGTGGTACAGAAAACCCTGGGTTGAACCTGAAGTTACCTCGTTAACGACAAATCTTGCTTCGTAGTACAGGCCTCAGGAAAAGCAGCAGGCAAAAAACAATTCCAAAATAAGTAAAAGGCATCGAAAAAACCAAGGGAGTAAAAAACCAGGGAAATGCAGGAAGGGTAGGAGCTGACCCAGAACAGACACGGGGAAAGCACACAAACACACACAAACTGACAGGAACAAGACACAAAACGATCTGACAGCAGACAAAGGAAACACAGGGGCTAAATAAACTAGGTAATGAGCAAACACTAGA
Organism: Sander vitreus; assembly: GCF_031162955.1. Taxonomy (NCBI): domain Eukaryota; kingdom Metazoa; phylum Chordata; class Actinopteri; order Perciformes; family Percidae; genus Sander; species Sander vitreus. The sequence continues at coordinate 3,958 of NW_027595764.1, forward strand.
CAGGTGACACCAGGGCTGGGGAACAGGTGGATCAGACAATCACACAGGCGGGAAAACACAGGAAGCAACACTAGACACGACAAGACAGAAAACAGACTATCACAATAAAACAGGAAACAGAAATATAGAAAACAAAATATACACAGACCACAGAATACAATAAACACAACAGGAAGCATACAGAAATAATAATAACAGGCAACAGAAATGTCCAAAACCACAACAGAAATGTCCAAAACCACAACAGTACACCCTCCTCAAGGGGCGGATTCCAGACGTCTCAAACAAAACAAAAAACAACCCAGCGAGGATGGCGAGGGAAGAAAAGTCAAAAAAGATAAAAAAACAAAAAGTGTCCAAAGAACCAAAAACAACCCAAAGAGGGCGGAGAGAGTCCGGGGGAGGCAGAAAGTCAATGGGAACTGGGGAAAGAAGGCACTGGAGACAGGGTATAGTGCGCACTCAGGAACTGGGGACAGAGGGCACTAGGGAACTGGGGACAGAGGGCACTAGGGAACTGGGGACCGGGGGCACTCAGGAACTGGGGACAGAGGGTACTAGAGAACTGGGGACCGGGGGCACTCGGGAACTGGGGACCGTGGCCACTCGGGAACTGGGGACCGGGGCCACTCGGGAACTGGGGACCAAAACTGCTTAGGCCAGCAGGGCTGCTGGCAGCAGTGAAGGGGGAACCCATCCTGAGGCTGAACAGGCCATCGAGGACTCCCAGGCGGCCGGCGGCGAAGGTTGAAACCCCTCCGGCAGCCGGCGGTGAAGGCAAGCTCTTTCTGGTGGCTGAACAGGACAGCGAAGGTAGTGCCCCTCAGGCAGCCAAGCAGGACATTGAGGACTCTTGGGTGGCCGCCTGCCAAGGTGAAACCGTTCTGGCAGCCGAACAGGACGGCGAGGGCAGCGCTCCTCTGGAGCCCGGCAACGTCACTGGGGGATCAGGGGAGCTGGGAGGCTGCTAGTCAGTCGGGATTCTGGGAGGCTGCTAGCCAGCTGGGATTCTGAGAGGCTGCTAAACAGCTGGGACTCTGGGGGGCTGCTAAACAGCCGGGACTCTGGGGGGCTGCTCTGGAGGGCTGCTAAACAGCTGGTCAACTACTGGTCAACTCGGGGACACTGGGCAGCGCGGGGACCCTGGGCAACATGGGGACACTGGGGAGCTCGGGGACACAGGACAGCCTGGGGACAGTAGAAAGCTCGGGGGCGCTAGAAAGCTCGGGGGCGCTAGAAGGCTCGGGGACGCTAGAATGCTCAGGGACACTGGGCAGTGCTGGGACACTGGTCAACTCAGGGACACTGGTCAACTCAGGGACACTGGTCAACTCTGGGACACTGGGCAGTGCTGGGACACTTGAGGACACTGGGCAGAGCGGCGACACTGGGGAGCGCGGGGACACTGGGGAGCTTGGGGGCACTGGGGAGCTTGGGGACACTGAGGAGCCTGGGGACACTGGGGAGCTCGGGGACACAGGACAGCCTGGGGACAGTAGAAAGCTCGGGGGTACTAGAAGGCTTGGGGACGCTAGAAAGCTCGGGGACCCTGGGCAGCTCGGGGACACTGGGCAGCATGGGGACACTGGGGAGCGCGAGGGCGCTGGGGAGCCTGGGGACGCTGGGGAGCCTGGGGATGCTGGGGAGCCTGGGGACACTGGGGAGCGCGAGGGCGCTGGGGAGCCTGGGGACGCTGGGGAGCCTGGGGACGCTGGGGAGCCTGGGGACACTGGGCTGCTCGGGGACGCTGGGCAGCTCGGGGACGCACAGGCTCTAGCGGATTGACAGGCTCGTAGTATGGAAGGCCAAACTCTCTTGCAGTTACCTGCCAGTGAACCTCCATGAGGTGCTTGGCAAAAATGGGGTTCTTTTCATGCAACCCACGAAAAAAAAAACCAGCAACTGCTCACCATCAGTGTCCAAGGGATAGAAATGCGGTTCGAACCTCACCACTGCTGGGTCCATGTTGATCAGATCGTTCTGTCACGTTGTAGAGGATTAAAGGACCCAAACGCAGGGAGAGGCAGGCAGGCAGGAGAGGGTTTGAGCTTGAGGATTTATTAACCAAAACACAAAAATCTGTCCCTCCAGGATTTCGCGGCCTTTTTTTCAGATTGTTGCGGCCCAAAATGCCTGATTTCGCGGGAGCTTTTGTAAAAAATTGCAATAAAAGTTGCAATGTCTTTGTCTGTGTGGTATCTTTAGTGTTGATGCTTCAGATACTACATCTGTTTGTTGCAATGAAGTTGCGGGAGACAGTGAAAGTTGCAAAAAAGTTGCGATTTTTTTTTTTGTATATGTATTATTCTTTAAAAATAAAAAGGAAACATGTTTTGGGGAGAATAAAGCTATCCTGGGCTGAGTTTTCCTAGTAACCTTATCAAAAAGGCTCAGGATGCTGTAAATGTTGGTATAATATGAAAATGGCTGGTGGATTTAAGACAAAAAATAATAATTTATTGAATTCATCAAATTTGAACATGTCTGTCAGTGGCTTGTTGTCAATCTTTACATTGTTAGTTAATTTCCTATCCTGGCCTGGGACACACATTCATACGGTTTGATAAAGTACTGACTTTAACTTATCATTGCACTTACAATAACGAGCGCAGCTGTCCTCAATTTAGGTCATTGTGTCGTCTCATCTCCTTTTTCTCCTGCATCCACCGTGTGTGTGTTGTTTGTGTGTGTCTGTGTGTGTGTTTGTGTGTGTGCAAGCGTCAGTCGCGGGGGTACGGAGCAGTAGCCCCACCTGCTGCAGAGAGCCGACAGCCAGGATTGAAACGGCAGCAACTTCAGCGACTTTTAAATAGTTACAGTCTACATTGATGTTAAAATGTATACAGGTTGGCAGGACGGTCTGAAATGTTTTGCATGGTCTTTTGCTGTACGTTTTGTTGGTAAATGAGTCACACACACGTCTCGTCTTCATATCAGAAACAAGGAAATTATCAACCCGTTCTCACTGAATTGGCGCGATCGCGACATTGGGAAATCCTGGAGTACGGTGGCCGACAGGGGCAAACGCACTGGAACTTAAGAAAACACACGCAAATAGACAAAACACAAGCAAATTAAGAAAACAACTTTATTAATTTGACAACACATGCGCAGCATTCAGCAAACACACTGCAAATACACACAACACAACCAAATACATAAACATGCTGCAAATATGAAACGATGCAAAAAGAAAAGCACACAAACCCAGAAAATAAATGCAACAAAAAAACGCAGCATCCAGATTACACAATGGAAGTTCTCCAGACCTCTAGAGGGAGCAGCTAAGTGGAACAGCTTGATTTTCGACCCCACGGGGAGAGAGCGCTCTGCCTTTTTATTAGAGTCAGGTATGGCTGCAGCCTGGAGAACTCCATAGACTGTATATTAAATTCCTATTATTATTAATAACATAATATATTAATAATATAAAGTCTATGCTCCCGTCTCATGCCCTCCCGGCTGGTGCCGTCCCCCAGCTTCGGCTTTTCAAAATAAAAGCTTGCGTCTGGTCCGCTATGTGTTTGTACTTTGGTGTGTTGGATGTTTGTGAACTAAACAGTACGGCAATCATGCTAATGAATACGATAACTTTTTCAGCAGATATCTTAGTTAGAACACATTGGAGTTAGCAAAGCAGTTTTGTGTTTATATGTGCGAGCGGGATTTATTCAGTTTGATAAATCCCACGATAAATTGGCTGGTTTACTAAACAGGGAGGGACTATAAATCCTGTCTGATTTTTGTATTTCAAGAGCGAATTGCTCCACAATATGAATACAGATTGATCACTTATTTTGTTGGTAGCCATTGTTGCATAATCACAATATTACACTTCAGTAATGCGCCTTTCAGACCTCGAAATTAAACCCTCTCATGTAATATGGCTTAAACAAACGTCAACGTTAAACGCTGATGCAGTTTTAAATGTTTTATTACCACGAGTTTACAGACGTCTCTGCTGTTTGAGAATCACCTGTGACCTGAGCCGAGACACACCCACCAAACTAGAGAAAACATCTCAAACATAGACTTAATATTTACAGTCTATGCAGTTTCTCTCTCTCTCTCTCTCTCTCTCTCTCTCTCTCTCGCTCTCTCTCTCCCGTGGGGTTGAAAATCAAGCTGTTCCAATTAGCTGCTACCTCTAGAGGTCTGGAGAACTTCCGTTGTGTAATCTGGATGCTGCGTTTTTTTGTTGCATTTGTTTTCTGGGTTTATGTGCTTTTCTTTTTGCATCATTTTATATTTGCTGCACGTTTATGTATTTGGTTGTGTTGTGTGTATTTGCAGTGCGTTTGCTGAATGCTGCGCATGTGTTGTCAAATTAATGAAGTTGTTTTCTTCATTGCTTGTGTTTTGTCTATTTGCGTGTGTTTTCTTAAGTTTCAGGGCGTTTGCCCCTGTCGGCCACCGTACTGGAGGGACTGAAAAATGAACCAAGGAAGTCCTGGAATAGCAGCAGGCAAAAACCAATTCCAAAATAAGTAAAAGGCATCCAAAAAACCAAGGGAGTAAAAAACCAGTGAAATGCAGGAAAGGGTAGGAGCTGACCAGAAGCCTGTACTACGAAGCGAGAACCCAGGGTTTTCTGTACTACGAAGGTGGATCACTTCTGATCGGGTTCAATCGCCGTGGTAACTTATGCTGAACGCCTAACCTGGTCGGGAGCAGGTTAAGTTGGAGATTAGAGATCAACCGGTGTAAAAGCACCGCCTACTGACCAATCAATACTCGACTGATAACGGCGTCACCGTTCTTAGAAGATCAGGCGGAGCTCGGTGCGCAGAGCGAGAGAGAGGGAGAGAGGGAGAAAGGGGTGCGCACATAAAAGTTAAAACATTTAGAGACCGACAACCCCGTTAGCATTCCCTGATGTGTATATTTATGAAATATATAGATTGTAATGGGAGGGAATTACATATCGGCTCGGCTTTTTGAGCCGTGTGTTGCCAATGCACACATCAGTTTGAATTTTGTTTTTATATATTTTATTTGCTCTCACGATGGCTTCCCACTGCTAGGGTTGCAACTGAAATACTAGGCTAAAGCAACGACAGTTTATGGAAAGTGCACAAGTGTAATTATGCTCAGATCTTGGTCCTGACTGATATTGAAGTGATATTAATAAGTGTTGTGATTTACGCATCTACATCCATCCATCCAGCCATCTTCATCCACTTATCCGGGGTCGGGTCGCGGGGGTAGCAGCTCTAGCAGGGGACCCCAAACTTCCCTTTCCCGGGCCACATTAACCAGCTCCGACTGGGGGATCCCGAGGCGTTCCCAGGCCAGGTTAGAGATATAATCCCTCCACCTAGTCCTGGGTCTCCCCCGAGGCCTCCTCCCAGCTGGACGTGCCTGGAACACCTCCCTAGGGAGGTGCCCAGGGGGCATCCTTACCAGATGCCCGAACCACCTCAACTGGCTCCTTTCGACGCAAAGGAGCAGTGGCTCTACTCCGAGCTCCTCACGGATAACTGAGCTTCTCACCCTATCTCTAAGGGAGACGCCAGCTACCCTCCTGAGGAAACCCATTTCGGCCGCTTGTACCCTGGATCTTGTTCTTTCGGTCATGACCCAGCCTTCATGACCATAGGTGAGGGTAGGAACAAAAACTGACCGGTAGATTGAGAGCTTTGCCTCTTTTCGTCACAACGGTGCGATAAATTGAATGTAATACCGCACCTGCTGTGCCGATTCTCCGACCAATCTCCCGCTCCATTGTCCCCTCACTCGCGAACAAGACCCCAAGGTACTTGAACTCCTTCACTTGGGGTAAGGACTCATTCCCTACCTGGAGAAGGCACTCCATCGGTTTCCTGCTGAGAACCATGGCCTCCGATTTAGAGGTGCTGATCCTCATCCCAGCCGCTTCACACTCGGCTGCGAACCGATCCAGTGAGTGCTGAAGGTCACAGGCCGATGATGCCATCAGGACCAAATCATCTGCAAAGAGCAGCGATGAGATCCCCAGCCCACCAAACTGCAACCCCTCTCCACCCCGACTACGCCTCGATATCCTGTCCATAAATACTACAAACAGGATTGGTGACAAAGCGCAGCCCTGGCGGAGGCCACTCCTTACGCACCGTCCCAGACTTCCACGCAATGTTGAAGAGGCGTGTCAACCAAGACAACCCCTCCACACCCAGAGCTTTAAGCATTTCTGGACGGATCTCATCAATTCCTGGGGCTTTGCCACTGTGGAGTTGTTTAACTACCTCAGCAACCTCCACCAGGGAAATTGATGCCAATCCCCCCTCATCCTCCAGCTCTGCCTACCTTCTCAGTTGAGGTCAACAGCGTCCCATCCTTACTGTACACAGCTTGGTTTCTCCGCTTCCCCCTCCTGAGGTGGCGAACGGTTTTCCAGAAGCACCTTGGTGCCGACCGAAAGTCCTTCTCCATGTCTTCTCCGAACTTCTCCCACACACGCTGCTTTGCCTCTTTCACGGCAGAGGCTGCAGCCCTTCGGGCCCTTCGGTACCTTGCAACTGCCTCCGGAGTCGTCTGGGATAACATATCCCGGAAAGACTCCTTCTTCAGTCGGACGGCTTCCCTGACCACCGGTGTCCACCACGGTGTTCGTGGGTTACCGCCCCTTGAGGCACCTAAGACCCTAAGACCATGGCTCCTCACCGCATCTTCAGCAATGGAAACTTTGAACATTGTCCACTCGGGTTCAATGCCCCCAGCCTCCACAGGGATGCACAAAAAGCTACGCCGGAGGTGTGAGTGGAAAGTCTGTCGGACAGGGGCCTCCTCCAGACGTTCCCAATTTACCCGCACTACCCGTTTGGGCTTACCAGGTCTGTCCAGAGTCTTCCCCCACCCCCTGACCCAACTCACTACCAGATGGTGATCGGTTGACAGCTCCGCCCCTCTCTTCACCCGAGTGTCCAAAACATACGGCCTCAGATCAGATGAAACGATTATAAAATCGATCATTGACCTTTGGCCTAGGGTGCTCTGGTACCAAGTACACTTATGAGCATCCCTATGTTCAAACATGGTGTTCGTTATAGACAATCCATGACTAGCACAGAAGTCCAACAACAAACAACCACTCTGGTATAGATCAGGGGTGCCGTTCCTCCCAATCACGCCTCTCCATGTGTCTCCATCATTACCCACGTGCGTGTTGAAGTCCCCCAGCAGAACTATGGAGTCCCCGACTGGAGCCCCATGCAGGACTCCACTCAAGGTCTCCAAGAAGGCCGAATACTCCGAACTCTTGTTTGGTGCATATGCACAAACAACAGTCAGAGTTTTCCCCCCCACAACCCGCAGGCGTAGGGAGGCGACCCTCTCGTCCACCGGGTTAAACTCCAACGTAGCGGCGCTCAGCCGGGGGCTTGTGAGTATCCCCACACCCGCCCGGCGGGTGGCTTCCCACTGCTAGGGTAGCAACTGAAATACTAGGCTAAAGCAACGACAGTTTATGGAAAGTGCACAAGTGTAATTATGGTCAGATCTTGGTCCTGACTGATATTGAAGTGATATTAATAAGTGTTGTGATTTACGCATCTACAGCGTCTGCAATTTTTTGCCAGCTTTCCTTCCTGTTTTAGGAAGCAGCGACTGTATTGCGTTTTGCCTGCAAAACCGTGTCTGTGTTATTCATATTTATGTAGAATTATAATTTGCTCTTCTTATATAAAATATGCGGCTCTGGTAGATGTTTGTGATTGGTCGTGCTGTGCAAACACCGCCTCTTTTATGTGAACGTGCGTTCTGCTGGATTGGGAAACCCTGGGTTGACTGAACTAGTTGATAACCAGCGTCGTGATACAGCTTATGCGGGACCGCGGGTGTTAGGTTAGGTGAAGCCGGGTAACTGAAAGAAATCCAGGACATTTTGATCGTACTTCGTAGTACAGGCCTCAGAACAGACACGGGGAAAGCACACAAACACACACACAAACGGACAGGAACAAGACACAAAACGATCTGACAACAGATAAAGGAAACACAGGGGCTAAATAAACTAGGTAACGAGCAAACACTAGACAGGTGACACCAGGGCTGGGGAACAGGTGGAGCACATCAGACAATCACACAGGCGGGAAAACACAGGAAGCAACACTAGACACGACAAGACAGAAAACAGACTATCACAATAAAACAGGAAACAGAAATATACACAACAAAATATACACAAACCACAGAATACAATAAACACAACAGGAAACATACAGAAATAATAATAACAGGCAACAGAAATGTCCAAAACCACAACAATTTGACTGTATTTTTATGGTATTTTGTAATTTGATGGCATTGTACTGTATTATCTGCAGTTATATTAATATTGATATAATACTGCTAGATATTACTAAATATAATTACTCATGGTTATTACTGTAATGACAATATGAATATGTGAATATAATAATCTCCAGTTACTAATATTGTAATACTTCTTTACTTACTAGAAAAACATACTGAATAACAATAAAAAGGCAATCCAAACAATGTTCTTAGTAAAAAATATTTGATTTAATCTATACATTTCCATTTTTAAAAACATTGTTAACATTTTCTTACTGTCTTATGACAATGTTTAAATTTGTCAAGTACTGCCCAGAGAACAGTGCAGCAGCAACTTTCAGTCCAATGTGATTGTGTTAATATCCTCTAACATGTTTCCACAAAGATTGCATAGCTGCAAATGTTTCACTGCTGTCCAGCTAATGACAACACTTCCCTCAATAGACAGCATCCACCTGAAAATAAAAAGACAATTTACCTACAGAGAAACAGTTTCTATTAAAAAGATAGACTATAAAGACAGTCGCATTCTCGTATACAGGCAGCTGCCGTCTTGGGAGCTACTGTCTTTCTAAACTATCTTTTTAATAAACTGTCTGTTCACTTACAATGTTCTAAATGCTTCGGTTAACATTTAGGGACCCTTATTATGCTACCATTGAAGTGTGGTGATATTTTGACTTAGTTTGTCTTTTTAGTGGTATAATAAGCTATTTGTTTTTACTTTCCCTGTGCCCCGAATACTAGCGTTGTAAGCTAATCAGCGGTCCGCGCTAGCTTGTTTCAAGCTACAAACACATTCGATTAGCATGAAAACATGTCCCAGAGAGCGATCGAGTGGGTACACATCTGTTATTAACCCCTAACGACAGTGTCAGAAAAATGCAAAACGAGGATTGTTAATGCCGTTAATTAATGTTATTTATGTTCTATTAGAAACTGTATAATGTAGGTTAGAATTTAGTAACCCATAATAACCATAATAGAACAATGATGTTTTATCATTGAAATATTAACGTTATAGTCTTGCTAACTGCTGGCGCATTTTGCCTTGACATGCTGTTCAAAAGCCAGTAAATGAAAATTAGCTCATTTACCTAAGTTAATGTTACACCACACAACAAGACTGTTATTAATGTTTAATATTCTCCCAGTTAAATGAAGTACAATTCAACGTTATGCTATTGTGCGTTAATATTTAACTATGAGGGGGTCAAATATGTAGGAGTCATTTTTCTCTTTCAGAAAGTTATTGAGAGTGCTGGCCTCTCCACACACACAATACCCCAGAATAGTTACTTTTCTATTGCAATTTAATGTAAAACATTAACGATTTAGCAGTCTTTTTCTATATCTAAGCCAAGGGAGTAATGTATTTTCAAATAACTGTTTGTAATGCTGGTCAGTTTGGCTTTCTTTATAGCCTACAATAATACATTTCTCACTATTACAAAGTATAATGTGTTTTTCCACCCAGCCGCAGTCTGGATCACTGGGGACAGCTACGTCAGGCTTGGGGCCAAGAGAGCGACAGAGGCCATGGCGAACTACCTTGGTCTGAATAGAGTCTACATCCATTGGTTCAGCAGGGAGGAAGAGCAGCCACGGCTGTCCTCCTCCTTCTCATAACATAAATGCACCTCAGAACAGTTTCTTCCCCCAAGCTGTGTGCCTGCTATGTATAAAATGTATTGTAGTAAATTGAAGTAAATGCTGTTTATCAGTGCAGGTTTATTCTAAATTCATTATAACAGAGAAGAATGATGAAAATTTAACAGTTTGAGCTTTACTGTTCTTCTTCATCACACAATGTCTGACAAAACATGCAGTACAATGTCTTGTGGTCTACAGCGACTTCTAGTGGTTAAACCCATAACTCAATACACAACAATGCGCTTTACTATTAATGAAGCTGTTCCTGGACTTAACAGACGAGGAGAAACAGCATCAGGAAAGTCTCAGTATCCTCAGGAAGATGAATCAGGATGACCATTGACTTGACACAATATTATACACAAAACCCTTTACTCTGGAGGACATCATGTGGACAGTTTACATAAAAGTGCTTTAAATTTCTATTTCACTGACTATAAATGAAGTTATTTATTTTTACGGAGGGTTTTGTCTTTTTTAAATTATCTTTGTGAAAGAGGGATGTAATCTTCAAATTAAAGCTCCAAGAAGCGCTGGACGGGGGGTCGGGTTTCTGGGGGACGCCGGTCCATTCCGCCATGCATTTCGCAACCATCGGACCATTCAACGAAAACTCAAGCTTAACTTTTTATCATTAGGGTCTTGAGATGGCACAGGCAAAATTTGAAGTTGATCGGATGAAATCTCTAGGAGGAGTTTGTTAACGTATAGCACTTTCAGGGTTGGAGTCTTAGGAATCTTGAAAGTTTTGGGGCAGATTGGACAATGTGCACTCGAGTTACAAGAACTTCCTGTTTTGATTGTGAAAAGCACAACATGGCCGCCCTGCCACAGCAAGGCCCTGTTAGGAAAACTCAAACTTTTAATAAGTTTTCATCATTAGGGTCTTGAGATGGCAAAGACCAAATTTGAAGCCGATCGGATGAAATCTCTAGGAGTTTAATAAAAGTATGAGGTGTGGAAATAGCAAAAAACACACTAATTTCGCAAAGTAAATTCAAAGTGGTATACCCCCAAAAGGCTTTTTTAAAAGTCTTAAACATGATACGTATGTGTACCAATTTTCGTAAGTCTACGTAAAAGGAGGGTGCTTCAACTTTGAAAATGTGTAGGGGGCACTAGTTAGCCATTTCTGCGTGCCTATTCACGAAAACCTTTAAAATATTATATATTTTTCACCAGGCCTGATGCTTGTGCAAATTTTGTCCTTTTTGAAACTAACAATGTTTGGTTTTAAAATTGAGCAACAAAATGCATGTCTTGTGCAGCCCCATATACCATGCCCAATGTACTTTTGCCACACCCCTTGACTCTTGTGTGAGGCATCATCTTCTTTCCGCTTTTGCAGTCAATGAAAATAGAGCATCTTTAAACATCAGTTTTGTCAGTTTTGTTAGCTCACCAAAACCATGACTTGCCCTTGATGTCTTAGGTTGTGAGTTTGAGCCCCATGTGATGCAAAATGAATATCCTTGTGCGTACTCATGGCTTCTGCTGTATGGATTAGAGACTTAGGTGTCAAAATTCAATGATAAAAGTATTTCTCAATAAAAATGTTCTCCCTCATCATAATGCACGTCCCCAACTCAAAGCTGCGCAGCAGCTATAATTTAGGGCCCAAGCACAGACAGCGGCGAGAACCCTATCGAAACTGAAGGAATTCTTTTTTTCTGCAAATGAATCGCCTTTTTGAGGGGCTTAACATACTCAAAAACTCACCAAAATTGGTGGTCGCATCAAGCCTGGTGAAAATGTACGTATTTTATGGGTTTCGAGGATTAGGCCCACAAAAATTGCTCGCTAGCGCCCCCTACAAAATTTTAAAACTTGAGCCCCTGCTACGTTGAACGTAGATCGAAACGTGGTACACATATTATGTAGCATGTCATGACGTACAAAAAAGCTCATTGGAGCCATACCCTTAATGTGCAATTTTGAATTGAAAGTTCGGAATTAGTGCGATTTTGGCCATTTCCACATGTCGTACTTTAACAAACTCATGCAAATTTGGTCTGTGCCATCTTAAGACCTTAGAGATGAAAAGTTATTAAAAGAAAAACTTTTCGTCATAGGGCATAGCCGTGACGGAGCGGCCATTTTGTGCATTTTGCCATCAAAACAGGAAGTGGGTGTAACTTGAGTGTACATTGTCCAATATCGGCCTGTAGATGTCCAAACCTGAGGACATCTACAGGCCGATATTAGCTCAAAGTTATTGGCAGTCGTGGCATTTAACTAGAGTGTACATTGTCCATTCTGCTTGAAATTTCCCATGATCAACAAGAGTCCAGGCCCGAAGACATCTATAGGCCAATATTGACTTTTAGTCATAGCGCACCCTGCTGGCAACGGGAAATCAGCCTTTTATGACAAAAATCATCCGATTGTTATGAAACTTATGTGTGGTCTACATGTGATACTGAGCGGCCCCCTATATTTTAACCATGCCGATATACTCAAGCCACGCCCACTTTTATAACTTTTGAACCGTTTAATGTAGAGTGTTGTATGAGGTATCATTGAACTCAGTAGTGACTTCCCTTTTCATGGTACAACTTTTGCAATACGCCATCTCAAACGGCGCACACTCCACCATGTGGACGGTTGCGCAAATGCAGGGTTGCGTGGATCTGTTTTCGCCAGTAACCCCCGCAAAGAGGAGTGAGGGCCCGTCCAACGCTGCTTGCAGCTTTAATTATTATCGTTATATTTATTATATTATATTCTTCTTACCATGAAATCGGCCTTCCATGTGTGAAACTTTGCACGTAGGTCCAGTCCTATGCTAAACTTCCTCAACTGGCTTTGTGGGTGAATCATCCTAATGGTGGCACTACAGCAGCCATGTAAAGTTTTAAACTTCATAAAATTCATAACAAATCAGTTGACATGCTAAGACTTGTAACTATAAAAAATGTAGGGCCAATTGAGCAGCAATGTTCACATGCTTCTAGCTTGCATCAATTATAAAACCTGTCACTGTTTTTCTCAAAAACTTTCAAACTAATTACAATTTTTGTGAAAAGCTATGTGAGAAGGTGATACATCAACAGTAATACAAAGTGTGAATAAGTAGCCTTGGTATTCGAAATTAGGTCGTCTATTACTCGTTAGACAAATGTGATTTCTGGATAGCCAATTTCCCAGTCTGACACATACAATAATACAATGAAAAAAAGCAGGCGGACAGCAATTTCACTGTACCAAGGAAAACATTTATTTTTGTAGCATATCTCACAATATATTATATAATTTGAAACAGCTGATCGGGCAGTTTTCTTTATTCAGCTGCCTCTTTAACCTAAAAACACAAATAAAAAAGGGTTTAATCAACTTCATTTTAAACAAATCTAACTGG
>NW_027595765.1:0-12165 GCF_031162955.1 Sander vitreus
TCAGATATTGATATAAGTGGGCGAGGCGTTTCAGGCCATTGTTTTGTCCCTATCCCAGATTACACAGGCGGTGTAGCCAGAGCTGACCCAGCGCTGTGGAGAAACGTCTGGAAATGCGAGACAATACACAGCCTGCGATGGCTTTTACTGTAGTTCAATTTCACAAAAACTGGATTCTGGATTTTATGACAACAGGTTCGACACATCAGTTTATCTGTTTGCCATACCAGGCATGGCTGATATCATCTTTTTCTTTCATTGTGCAAAAAACCTTATTCAAATATCTGTGAGAATTAGCTTACATTTTTCATCATGATAGATGTAAATAAGTCATTTTTGTGAAACACTCGTCTCTCATTTGGTTTGATGCAACCATAGACAGTATATATAATGGAGCAGCAGACCCCGTGTCTCTGGACGGAGACCAGTGAAGGACATTAGAAGCTCTTTCCCGGTGATGGCTGAGCGTTACTGAGCAGCCTCCAACTGAGCTTGAAGACGTAGATGTGACGTGAGCAACCTGTCTGAAAGTTGGAAGTCTTCTGGTAGCTGTGCCAAGAGAAATCTCAATCATTCCCAATCTAGCAGAGACGGAGAGCGTAGGTATATGTAAGGAGATAACATAGACACAGGCTCATTATTGATCACTAAAATGATAGTTAACATTAGTCATTACACTTAAACAGCTGATGGAAGTCCAAACTGCCTGAGAGCTTCTCCTGTACTATACGGTAACTCCTCTACTATGAGACAGGAAGTCTCGTGGTTATGACCCAATCGTTAGCCTATTGTTATAAAAAACGTCTGCTACGGAGCCATAACGTGAGCTACAAGGTAATGGAGCCTTTTATACATTGTCGTGTTTCTTTAGAAATAAACAACGGACAAATAGAGTCTTTAAACGCTTCAGATGTAAAGGTATTCTCTGTCAAAGTGACGTCAGAATGAATGGCAGTCAATGGGATGCTAACGGGATGCTAACGGGAGGTGATGGCTTGTTAGCATCAAAATGGCTCCATAGGAGGTTCGAGCTCTGAAGCGAAGCTTAACCCCTTGGATGCAACACTCCTGGAGTAAAGTAAAACTCATTAAGTCCAGTCTGCTGCACAGAATCCATATAATTATTCTTTCATTAATGCATTGCCTTGTGACAAATTACATGACTGCATGAAACTAAGCATCACCTCCAGTTTCCATCACGTGCGGTCCTCGCAAGCCGCAGCAGCAGCAGCAGCTCTCTGCTCGACTGTTTCTTCAAGCTCACTTCAAAAAGAAAAGCCCCGGCGCTAATTACTCCCACAAGTGGAGCCCCGCTGTCGAGTACAAAGCGCGAAACGTAGATTTTCAGCCTCTTTTCATCTGCTCGCTCCTTCAACTCACTTGACCCTCCTCCCTTGAAGTCATACTTTGCCGTACTCAGCATGTGCACCTCTGCAGAAGCTCAGCAGCAATCAGCCTCCAACACTATCTGCCCTACAGATCCATCGTCTCCACCAGGACTGAGACTCTTTACCAGCTCTCTGATAACTGAAAAATGGAGGAACTTCTTCAAAGCCAAGCCTGGTTTGTCATGTTTATGGAGTGTTAGCCTCAGTGGATCGCCTCTAATTTCATCTGCTAAGGCTGTTCTCATTAACCTGTTGTACATTAAGTTAAGAAAAAGTAATGGACTGTAATTCCTATGTATTCCACATATTTATTACTGTAAGCCCCACATTGCAACCCGTTCTCATTCTGAACTCAGTAGAATCAGGACGTTTGGACGGTGGCTGTCAGCGTCTGATGGGACGAAAAAGGCGTCTTTCAGCGTGTTTGTGTAACGCACCGGGGAGAGCAGCAGTTAGAGAGGATTTAGAGAGGAGTAAGGAGGTTGGTTGGGGGGGGATGGGTCAAACACAGGACTTTCACCAGGAGAGCGGGGTTCACGTCCCGCTTGCCACGCTTGCTATAGTTGCTTTTTACTTTCCTCCCACGTGTCACAGAACCGTACGCCCTCCCACGACCCTTTCCTAAACATAACTGCATCAAAAGGGACGACAATAGTCCCGACCACATTTACTTATAGAGCTAAAGGGACGTCAATAGTCCCGACCACGTTTACTTATAGCTCTAAAGGGGACGACAATAGTCCCGACCAAGCGTGTTACTTATAGCTCTAAAGGGACGTCAATAGTCCCGACCAAGCACGTTTACTTATAGCTCTAAAGGGGACGTCAATAGTCCCGACCAAGCACGTTTACTTATAGCTCTAAAGGGGACGTCAATAGTCCCGACCAAGCATGTTTACTTATAGCTCTAAAGGGGACGTCAATAGTCCCGACCAAAGCACGTTACTTATAGCTCTAAAGGGGACGTCAATAGTCCCGACCAAGCACGTTTACTTATAGCTCTAAAGGGGACGTCAATAGTCCCGACCAAGTGTTTACTTATAGCCCCAAAAGGGGGCATAGTCCCCACGCGTTTACTTATAGCTCTAAAGGGGACGTCAATAGTCCCGACCAAGCACGTTTACTTATAGCTCTAAAGGGGACGTCAATAGTCCCGACCAAGCGCGTTTACTTATAGCGCTAAAGGGACGTCAATAGTCCCGACCAAGCACGTCTACTTATAGCTCTAAAGGGACGTCAATAGTCCCGACCAAGCACGTTTACTTATAGCTCTAAAGGGACGGCAATAGTCCCGACCAAACACGTTTACTTATAGCGCTAAAGGGACAACAATAGTCCCGACCACGTTTACTTATAGCGCTAAAGGGGACGTCAATAGTCCCGACCAAGCACGTTTACTTATAGCGCTAAAGGGACGTCAATAGTCCCGACCAAGCACGTTACTTATAGCGCTAAAGGGGACGTCAATAGTCCCGACCAAGCGCGCTTTACTTATAGAGCTAAAGGGACGCCAATAGTCCCGACCAAGCACGTTTACTTATAGCTCTAAAGGGGACGTCAATAGTCCCGACCAAGCACGCTTACTTATAGAGCTAAAGGGACGTCAATAGTCCCGACCAAGCACGTTTACTTATAGCTCTAAAGGGGACGTCAATAGTCCCGACCAAGCACGTTTACTTATAGAGCTAAAGGGGACGACAATAGTCCTGACCACGTTTACTTATAGCTCTAAAGGGACGTCAATAGTCCCGACCAAGCACGTTTACTTATAGAGCTAAAGGGGACGACAATAGTCCCGACCAAGCACGTTTACTTATAGCGCTAAAGAGACGTCAATAGTCCCGACCAAGCGTGTTTACTTATAGCTCTAAAGGGGACGTCAATAGTCCCGACCAAGCGTGTTTACTTATAGCTCTAAAGGGATGTCAATAGTCCCGACCAAGCCTGTTTACTTATAGCGCTAAAGGAGACTTTTAGCATCAATAAGAACGACAAAGGCACCTGACCAAGCGTCCATATTTTACGAGATGCGCGTGAGAACGTGTTGCACATTGACTGTTGCGACCGCTAGAGGCCGAAGGATCCGTCCCAAAACACAGGACTTTCTCCCAGGAAATAGGTGTTCATGTCCTGAGAGTACATCTTAAGGGGACCGTTGTTTTAACCCAACCCACGATCTTTCTTTCTAATGTTAACTAGTCGTTTTGGTGCCTAATTGATCAGTAGTAATTGGTAGTTAATATAAAATTGAAAGAAAATTGAAAATTCTTAAACATGTAACACTAGTATAGACACCACTGACTGACTGTCATTTCTCCGACGCTCTATTATTCCGACTTCTCAATAACCCGAAAAATTCCATTTAGTCCTACAGCCCACTAGTCTGACGTTCACCAGCGATATTACGAATCCCACTATGGCCACGCCAAGACCCGCCCTTCAACCGCATTTATTGGCCAGGCGTCCATGCTTACGCAAGGTAACGCATCCCCATGTGTACAGGTCCTATCCCCTGACCAAACGGCTATCATAACCCTAACCTTAAAGGTGCTGTAGGGAGGATTGTGAAGATCCAGGACTTAGCCAAAAAATGTCTTGGTCTCAGTCCCTCCCCCCTTTCTGCTAAAGCCCAAACGGTCTCCTAAGCCCCTCCCCCCAACAGGGAGAATGAATGCGTGTGCATGAGCAGTGATTGCATCTGAACAGTTAGACACCCCCCCTGGCCCTGATTGGTCCATCTGAACAGTTAGACACCCCCCCTGGCCCTGATTGGTCCATCTGAACAGTTAGACACCCCCCTAGTCTAGTTTTTAATGTTACTGTCTATGTTGACGTAGATTGACGTAAGAGTCTCATCAAATCCTCCTTGGTTGTTCACACTGCGGCCACATTGACCTGTGTCTGATTCAGGACCACATATAGAAGTGGTTTAGATCTGATTTGAGTGTTCACATTACTTCTGACCTGGTCACTTGACCCCAAAAATATCAGATCCGGGCCTCTTTTGCCTGCAGTCGGAACGTAGCCAAGTCACGGTAAAAGAAATATCAAAACTACCAAGAAAACATCATAAAACTACTCCTTCATAATCCACATCTTTGCTGCTAGTCCATATGATCAGCCTTTTACCTTTGTCATAGTCACATTTTCTTGCAGCTAAACCACGAGCAACAAACTGAATGGGACATTTTTGGCAAAAATATGAGTATTTGGAACATACTGAGCATATGGAAGGGAAGTGGAGGAATTGATTGTATTGCAGTAATTCACCACTCACATTTTATCTCCCCTTTTGCCCAATTCCTGTATTTCTCTTTCTTCTTCTCTCTGTCTCGTATGCAGTCCTCCTCTCTCTGCCTTCCTGCTCTCTCTGATAAGTGCTCATGTCTCTCACTTTCTCTCTGCTCTTTCAATAGCAGCATCGTCTTTGATCGGACTGAAGGAGGCTTTACCTGTGACCACTGACCACACACACACACACACACAGAGACACACACACACACACACAGACACACACACACACACACAGACACACAGACACACACACACACACACACACACACACACACACACACACACACACACACACACACACACACACACACACACACACACACACACACACACACACACACACACACTGCGTCCGCTGTGTGTAAACAGCTCAGGAGGATTTGTTCAGAGGGATGGTGCAGCTCTACTGCTGCTGCTTTGAGCTGTAAATGAACTGACCAGCAGCCCAGCTCTGGGGAGTTTATCGGTGTTTTAAGCCCCCAAGGTCTCCTTCCAGGCAGTGCTGCCTGGAAGACATTAGGATTAGGCAATGGTTATGGTTATGGTTATGGTTATGGTTAAGATTAGGGTTATGTGCCTTGAAGTCAACGGTCGCAGAGCTGCCTGGAAGGAGACGTTGGGGGCTGAAAACACCATCGAGCCTCTGGGGACTTCAGTGGGTCATTTTTAGGAATGATTAAATTACATGGTTATTTCCCCTAAATGAACTGCAAAGACTTGTGTGCAAAAACATAACAAGAAATCCCAACATGATGCATTTGTCCAAAGCTTGAGTAGTGTAGACAAACACCTGTTCTTCTACCCATCAGCGATTGGCTCGTGGGGAGCAGTCTATAAGTATAATAAAAGAAGAGAGAATCAATTATTAACTACTAATTATCCATCCATCCATCTTCGTCCGCTTATCCGGGTTCGGGTCGCGGGGCTAGCTATTATGCCCACTTTCAGGCCTTTTCCCAATCAGTGGGGGGACTGCCCGTTCTCCGACACTCCATTGTTCCAACCTCTCAATTACCCGAAAAATTCCCTTTGGTCCTACAGCCCACTAGTCCGACGTCCCTTTGGTGGTGATATTATGAATCCCACTATGGCCACGCCAGGACCGGCCCTACGAAGCAGCCCAATTGGTTGGGGTTAGGCATTGACTTTGAGTGGTTAAAGGTGAGACTTCTTAAACTCCCTTTCTGTCATATCTGCTGAAACTGACCCTATGTTCCAGTAGAACTACAGGAAGCAGGTCATTAAAATAATCAGCTCCTCTGGCTCCACCTACAGCCTGGAGCCCTGTTCAGATGGACCAATCAGGGCCAGGGGGGTGTCTAACTGTTCAGATGGACCAATCAGGGCCAGGGGGGTGTCTAACTGTTCAGATGGACCAATCAGGGCCAGGGGGGTGTCTAACTGTTCAGATGGACCAATCAGGGCCAGGGGGGTGTCTAACTGTTCAGATGCTCCAATCAGGACCAGGGGGGTGTCTAACTGGGGTCAAGTGACCAGGTCAGAAGTAATGTGAACACTCAAATCAGATCTAAACCACTTCTATATGTGGTCCTGAATCAGACACAGGTCAATGTGGCCGCAGTGTGAACAACCAAGGAGGATTTGATGAGACTCTTACGTCAATCTACGTCAACATAGACAGTAACATTAAAAACTAGACTAGCCTACAGCATGGAGAACAGTGATGGAGCAGGTCAATGGAGGGAGAGGGAGGTGTTAGACCTAATCAGGGTATGGGGAGATACTTCAGTTCAATCACAACTAGAAGGATCATACTGTAACTGAAAACACAGCAAACGAAATGGAAGAACGGGGACACGGGAGGCCGTGGCTGCAGTGCCGTGGGAGTCTTGAGGAGAGGCGCTGACAGAGATAATCAAAAGTTGGCCTCGACATCCGAAAGTTTTGAATAAACTGCGTCTCTGTGAAGCTTATTCACGACGCAGTCCCACCACTCCTGGCTTCATCTCTGCATCCACACAGACCTCTGGAGGGACTTTGCAGCCATAACCCCACAAAATAGCCAATCTGTCTCTCTCTCTCTTCATCCTCCTCCTCCTCAGCACCTGCTCATTAATGTTACGGCTGCCATTACACACACATCTAGAAATAAAAGCCAGAATGCTTCCTTCCTCCATCACCTCCCTAACGTTAGTGCAGCAGCGTGCTGCGTCTGATGTCATTGGTATTGGTCTTTTCATCATGGGGGTCAGTTGGAAACCTCAAACAGTTCCCACTGGACACTGTCAACAGCCAAACAAAAAATCTAGACGCAGCCAAGCAGCAGCAGATGTAATCTGCAGCAGGGTCGTCTAACAACTCTCTGTTGGCTTACAAGCTGGAAAAAACCAAACTCTAGTCAGGCCAATCACATCGTGTATAGAGTTGGTGGGCGGGGCTTATGGCTGCTGCTGCTGCTGGTGAACAGCGTCTCTGGAAGACTTGGAGTTCAGCTTTTCTTTGAGAAAAGAACAAAGAACGGCCCTGAAGTCATTCTTAAAAAAGGAAGATGTGTTCAGAGTTTAGAGTGTAATCTATCAGCTAGCTCTGCTCTGATTGGTTGGAGAGCTGTCCTATTGGTGCAGAGGGAATCTGAAAGACAACCGTTTATCCCGCCCCTCGGATTGAGCCCAGCCAATGGTGAGTTCCCAGACCCAACATCTGGATGTGGGTCAGACCCAGACCAACATCTGGATGAGGGTCAGACCCAGACCAACATCTGGATGAGGGTCAGACCCAGACCAACATCTGGATGAGGGTCAGACCCAGACCAACATCTGGATGTGGGTCAGACCCAGACCAACATCTGGATGAGGGTCTGGCTTGTCAGGCTAATGGTCACCAACATGTAGTTATTTAGTTAGTAACATTACTCATTTCCTTTCATAGCAATCTAAACATTTAAATAGCTACAAAATAAGTCTCACCACACAGGTCCCTCCTGTCCTGTTCCCTCTTCCCGCCTGCAGACCTCATGCTGTAGACTGGTCACCCAGATGCATTAACTGATCTTGTGGTCTGACATTTGGCAGTCTTATGAGATTAAGAAGCTTTGGTGTAGCCCTGTGATGCAGTAACAGTGTTGTATCTGTAGGCTGGAGGTCTGAGTGTCAGGCTGCATCTGGCATTTCATTTCTGTCAGACACCAAAAGGCTGTTGGATTAAGAGTTCAACAGTGGAACCTGTTCCTCCAGGCTGCAGAGAGCCGCACTTATCACACAGAGGCTTATTAAAGCCTGAGGACACGCACATGCACACACAAGGATGTAGACACAAATGAAAAAATACAGGGACACACAGGGACAAATGCAGACACACAGAAATACACACCATTGCAGTGGCACATGTACAAGGCAACCATATGGTGAAGAACATACATTTATTACCAATAGCTAATAATATTGTGCAAAGTGTGTGTTTGTATTGGCTGATGATTCAGCATCTCCTGACAAATAACAGCACAACATAATAATAGCACCTGCAAATTATAAATAACAATACAACACTCCATTATTCATTTCATCAGCTGCATCAGACCCATTCAAACTGGCTCGCCCATATTTCCTTTTACAGCCTACATTGTCAAATATAATACACTTTTTATACTAGTGGACTGGCTTGGCTTAATACTTGATGGTTATTTTTTACTGAGAGATGTGTATCCATATTGCCCAGTATGCCCAGCTAATTCACTTTTTAAATGTGATATTTAACCAGTAAACAATGTAAATCCATTGCTTTCCATCTTGTCTTGTTTTAAAAAGATGTGCAACTGTGAGGAGTGCCATCACATCCATATACTGTCTGGACTGGTCCTCAGAGACGCTGCAGCTGGAAAGTACTATTTTCATTTCGTGCACAAGCATATAAACCGATATGAAAGCATGTTCACATGCAGCACGGTTATCTTTGTTCCGCTCTGCACTTTATAAACATCGTTGTCGGTTGGGGATTATTAAACGTGATAAATAGTTGTGGCCTATGTCACTCACAGGAGAGCATGTTCAGTAGTAGGCTCCTGTCTCTGTCTTGTAAAACTGACAGGCTGCCTAGGTCCTTTGTCCCTGGGACCATTAAGCTCTTCAATGCTACACAGAAGGGAAAGAGTGTGTAAGTCTGCTCTGTATAATGCCCTTTGTACCATACCTTCATCTGGGTGCCTGTATACATACAGATACACTACCCTGGACTAGACTGATTGTAGTAAGGTATGTATTGATAGTATGTAGTATGTATGTGTGCATGGATGTCATATTGTTTGTGTCATATTGTCTGTGTGCCGATGTGTATGCATGCTGTGTATAAGATGTGTATAAGCTATTGGACACCTTAATTTCCTTCGTGATAAATAAAGTATCTCTATCCCTATCTATCTCTATCATGTTTGTCAGGCCCAAAGTTCTTTGAATAGTCCTGGAAGTGGCTGTAGGAAAGCAAGACACAGACAGACCAACGGACAAACTACAAAGGGATCCACTGGCAGCTAGCACGTCAACTTGACATTACTGTTGTTAGCTGACATCAAACGTGGAGAGGAGAGAACACAAGTTTACCTGATTGCTGTTTTTTCTCCTCTTTTCGTGACCTCTTCATCCTTCTCATTGAAGTTGTAAACATTGACACACGAGGGGGAGGCAGGGCCCCTGAGTAATGTGTGTAGTCAGGGGCGTAGCACGAAATGCTGGGCCCTGTAGAAAGGCTTTCTCTATGGGCCCCTCCCCTCATCCACAGCTATTCATTCTAGCATCTTGTTGGGCCCTCCTCACATGAGGGCCCTGGGTAATTTCCACCCCCAATACGACACCCCTATGCGTAGTGGGCGTATGGGCCAGCCGGCTTTGTTTACAAGGGCTGCGTCTCATTCCTCATACTTCTGTCAGTCCACTGCTAATGGTCACTGACCACTTCCTGCCGTAGTGCCCACTTTGGATGGTCAGTATCGTCCCAAAAGGAACACTTACGTTAAAACACTTACCGGAAAGGACGAGAGGTCGGCTCGGCTCGCCGCCTCTCAGAATCTGACGAACATCTTTTAAACTGACCTTTGTTGATCTGAAATGAAGACAGATTCAGCAACTGCACGGCCTGTTTCAGCCATTACGCTCGGTTGTGAAATCCGGGAGAAGCCAAATGACATGACGCGTTCGTCCAATCAGCTGCCGGCCGACGTCCCTGGTCCCTCCCCTTTCCGCTTTGTAGTCCAGATGGCGCCCGTTTAGTGCGCGTAGTGTCCATCGTTCCACACTGATCTTTTTGACCGTTTTTAGGGGGTCATCCTGGTACTTTCAGTGCGTTATCTACACGATATACTTAAAACTACGTGTTTGAAGTGTGACAGTAGGCGCTTTGAGACGCAGCCAAGCTCTCTTGAGGAACATTTTAGCTTAGTTCGTTTAGGCCTTGAGCTGGCTCGGCACACACACTGGAGGGCAAGAGAAAGTGTAACCTGTCTGTGCCTTTCTCAACGGCAGGGCTGACCTTTAGCAAATATTTACTCTGAGTCGTTTTCAGTTCCGCTCTGCACTTTCGAGCGCCAGTGTGACGTCATGGGAGCCCCGTAACTCTTTCTACTGGTGCTGGTGGTCGTGACACTAGCTGCAGTCTTCTCCAGGACAGAGGGGGCGCTAATGAGCAAAGGCTACTGACTTTACTGTTTCTACGGACTAGAAGAAAAAGGTAAACAACGGCAGAACTGGCAGCAGCGTTGACGTCAATGCTTGGATCTGATTGGATGAGCTACTTGGTGGATCAAGCCTTTCATTCACCATAAAGAGCTCATCTTAACCCAGTCAGGTTACCAGAGAGACCTGCAGTCACTCTGAGAGTCCTGGCGTCACGTTGCCCTGCAGCTCGTCCCACGCTTCCTGTTTCTGCTTTTCTACAATGGCGCCGACAGCTCGGCTGCGGTGACTGTAAACGGCCTTAAAGTGCCCATATTATGAAAAAAAAATACACTTTTCTGGGATTTGGGGAGTTATTTTGTGTCTCTGGTTCTTCCACATGCATACAAACTTTGAAAACAACCCTCCATGCTGTTCTGAGTGAGATACGGTTTCTGAATGTGTCCTGCCTTCAGTCTCCGGGTCAGCTGGTCAACATCTGCACGGCTTTCTACGTCACTAGCTGAGACGAGGGGGCTAGGGGGCTAACCGTTAGCATGCTAGCTCGTTCTCAATGGTACAACACTGCTACAACACACACTAGTTCACCCTAATCTCCAAAAGAACTACTTCCATGTCCCTGTTCTGCAGGTATTCACACAAAGGAGGAAGTGTTCCCTCGTTTAGAAGAAGTCTCCCAGATAATCCTGCCTTGTTCTACTGAAGTTGGAGAAACAGCTAGCTAGCTCATGTAGTCCTTACCTAGCTACTGAACATGTAGTCCTTACCTAGCTACTGAGCATGTAGTCCTTACCTAGCTGCTGAGCGTGTAGTCCTTACCTAGCTACTGAGCGTGTAGTCCTTACCTAGCTACTGAGCCTGTAGTCCTTACCTAGCTACTGGGCGTGTAGTCCTTACCTAGCTACTGAGCGTGTGGTCCTTACCTAGCTACTGAGCGTGTAGTCCTTACCTAGCTACTGAGCGTGTAGTCCTTACCTAGCTACTGAGCGTGTAGTCCTTACCTAGCTACTGAGCGTGTAGTCCTTACCTAGCTACTGAGCATGTAGTCCTTACCTAGCTACTGAGCATGTGCGACTGCCAACAAAGATGTTCCAGCAGTGAGAGGTCTCACTCTGTAGCTAAAACAGAGACCTGAACACAGGGTGAAAAGAGGAGCTGCAGCAATGAGCAGAACAACTAAAATATGAAACCATGTAAACCTGTTCTGGTACAACCTCTAAATACAGTTATGAACCTGAAAATGAGCAGAATATGACTCACTCTGTCTGTTACTACCCTCCAAAATGTGCTTCAGAAGTGTGTGTGTGTGTGTGTGTGTGTGTGTGTCTGTGTGTGTGTGTGTCTGTGTGTGTGTGTGTGTGTGTGTGTGTGTGTGTGTGTGTGTCTGTGTGTGTGTGTGTGTGTGTGTGTGTGTGTGTGTGTGTGTGTGTGTGTGTGTGTGTGTGTGTGCTCTGTGTGTGTGTGTGTGTGTGTGTGTGTGTGTGTGTGTGTCTGTGTGTGTGTGTGTGTGTGTGTGTGTGTGTGTCTGTGTGTGTGTGTGTCTCTGTGTGTGTGTGTGTGTGTCTGTGTGTGTGTCTGTGTGTCTGTGTGTGTGTATGTGTGTGTGTGTCTGTGTGTGTGTCTGTGTGTGTGTCTGTGTGTGTGTGTGTGTGCTGTGTGTGTCTCTGTGTGTGTGTGTGTGTGTGTGTCTGTCTGTGTGTGTCTGTGTGTGTCTGTGTGTGTGTGTGTGTGTGTCTGTGTGTGTCGTGTCTGTGTGTGTGTCTCTGTGTGTGTGTGTGTGTCTGTGTGTGTGTCTGTGTGTGATGTCTGTGTGTGTCTCTGTGTGTGTGTGTGTGTGTGTGTGTGTGTGTGTGTCTGTGTGT
>NW_027595766.1:0-14780 GCF_031162955.1 Sander vitreus
CTCTCTACCATGTACTGCTTTAGTCCTGCACCTGGACCCAGCTGGTTTGTACATACACAAAGCACACTATCCAGTGCTTTGCTTCGATTACATTGTATTCATCCTCTGGTCCAGCTGTTTGCGCTTATGACAAATAAAGTCCAGTTTAAGTCCGTCGACTGGTGTTGGGAACCCAGAAAGCACCAATAATGTTGCCGTCAAAGCATTAAAATGGCTATTATCAAATGAATAATCAAATCATATTGAATGATTTGATTTCATTTGAATTAAATCACCTCGTTGGGCACCACCAAAATAAGATCAGGGAGAAGATAATATAAAGTATTTTACTAAAAACAATGGATATGGACTAATACAACAGTAATCCCTCTCAGTCATCACTTATGACCCACTAGACTTGTGTGGTGGTGTCAATGACTGTATAAAAGTTATTTCAAAAGGTTATTACATATTTTGTAATATAGATAAAGCCTGATATTTCAGGCCCCTTCAGCTCTGTTATTAAAATCACTTCGCTACAGGAAACAACAACAAACTTCAAGCTAGAAAGCTACACACTTGAAGATTTGGATCATACAACTAGACAGGCCTGCTTGGTTCTTTCGGGGAATGATTGTAAAGATTTATAAGGAATATGTTTACAGCATTTCCTCTCTAACTGGGACGTTTCGGGAATGATTGGTGGGATTGCTGTGGACCAAGTACACACGGAGATACACTGGTAAGAGCTAAGGGGTTTAACCATGTAACAAGCTAATTTAAATAGCTCACATTACTGTATTGTGTCAACAGTTAACTTCATTTAATATTTTATGTGGCGTTCCTTCCCGAGATTATTTTGCAGAGCCACCGTCGCTGCGTCCAGAGCTTAGCACCGCCCCAAGACGATTGTGATTGGTTTAAAGAAATGCAAACAAACCAGAGCATTTTTTCTACCATCCCAGAATGCATCTGTGGTGTATGTGAGACTACATGGTAGCTGACGATGTGACTGAAACAAGATGGTCCAAATCAAAGTTGGCAGCTTTTTTGTTCTCTAAGAGATGGTTCCGATCTCCTAGTAGTTTCCTGCAAAGTGGACTACACAGGGTATTTAGTTATTTTAAAAATGCTTTTAAACCGAACTGTGTAGGTAAGAACTGAACGGTTCATCACTTCCCCGGAAGTTGACAAGCAAGATTACCCATTAGTCATTGCGCCTCGCTGGAATGACGCTGTACATCTTGTAAATTAATCAATTCCCATTTATTCACAAGTTACGTACATTTTAATAGACTTCATTCATTTTATAGTTCAGTAATGCTTTCAGTTTTTGATACAATATTTTAGTTCAGTAGTGCAACATTTTCACACAAGCCGCACAAGTTTCCGTGTCTGGCTACTTTGTGAGCAGACCCTACTTGAGAGCGAAGAGTTGAGCAGCTGATCAGAAGAGAAGTGAGGAGCCAGAGAAGATCAATAAAGTCTGCATGTATAATTACATCTAGATGCTGCAAGGCACCACATAACAACGTTGACAGAGACATTCCTTCACAGCTATCCAATAAATGAAGAGTCTTGAGCCGTCACATACTAAGTCCGTGCTTATTTTGTCTCTGTCCAGTATCATCTCTCTTACACCAGCAGGTTTCTACTTTGGGGCAGTCCAGGCTAAATTTCCTGCACTGGAAGATTCATTTCTGTAGACTGCAAAGACAACGTGCCAGGATCCAAGTGGTGTTCTAAAAATGTCTCTGTTTATTTATCGGTGGTTAAATCCTGAGGAGAGAACTGTGTGACTTGGTCCATCAGAGGGTCAAGAGAGTGGAATTCAATCCCACACCATATTAGACAATTAAACATATTGGTCTTTTACTAAGCTGATAAAACAATGGATGGTCAATACATATACACGTCAGGACTAAAACTATTTGTGCCATTGTGTGGTCCTTCTTTCTTGTATATTTGTATTTTAAAAAGCCCTTTAAGGCCAGGGGACTACAGAAGAAAAATAGCCTTTTAGCCAATTCTGGTATTTTTAACCCATGTACTGTATAATGATGTGTTTTATTAATTTGCATTGTCCCCTTCTTATATAAACTGAATTAAATGTGTGGCTCCAGAAACATGTTGTATAAAGTTAAAAATGCTCAGTAATAGCAAGAAATTCAGAAGCATCATCAACATGAAAATCACTAATAATTAAAACTATGTCCAACTTTATAACCAGAGCCGGTCTACGGAGAGCCTTTTCACTCCCTATATAATAGAACTAAAGATAAAAACTCAGTAAAATCAGACAGGATAGGGTCAGATGGGCCGTGAGGTCGGTAAATTAAAATAGAGTAAAAAGGCTTTGACTTACCAGTTTTAGTCATATTGAGATTATTAGAAGAAAAAAACAATCCGCACATCCAACAATTCTTCTGTACAGGTGCATTGGAAAATATCACAAACTTGGAAAAAAAGGAAAATCCTGCACTCTATTCTTGCTACAGCATCGGCATTTATTAAAGAAAACTTTTCTGTCCTCCTGGACCTTCTTCAAGATACTCTTGAAGAAGGTCCAGAAGGACAGAAACATTAGTATCAAGAGCAGAATGCAGGATTTTCCTTTTTTTCCGAGTCATACTGAGTTCAAATGAGGAGAGAGTCTCGGTGCTAACCAACTGATAGTTAAAGGTATTACTAAAAATCACTGCCAGACCACCATCACGGCCTGACAGCCTCGGTGTCCTGATGAAGCTACAGTCTGCAGGACAAAGTTCAATGATGGACGAATACTCTGTATTCCTCTGCCAGGTTTCAGTAAATATCCGAAAATCCAAATTTTCATTACAAAAAAATACATCTTTGAGAAGAAATGTCTTGTTGGTTAGGGAGCGAGCGTTGAGCAGAGGCGTCCTGACAGAAGCTTCGTCAGGAGGGGCTTCAGTAGAGGCAGGAGGCCGCGGGGGCAGGGGCCAGGTGTTTGATCTCTGACGATACCTGCCTTCAGACACATGATGTCTGTGTGATCTGTGGCTTGTAATGACAGGGATGGGAAAATGTTGGCCAAAAGGCATTCCACACAAGGAGAGCTCACTGTACAAGCAGCAACATGTACAGGTGAGAGAGATGGAGCAGAAGTTATGAGTGAAGAGCCTGGAGCCGTTACAAACTTAGTCCGTGACTTGCTCCAAGCTGTTATTCCAGTCTGACTAGTCTCTGTTCAGTAACATCTCTGTAAGATAGTGATGCAGGCTGCAGACCAGCAGGTGTTCAATTTAGAGCACAGTGCCCAAAATTCACCTTGGACTGATTGATTTCTCTACAACTTACAATGTGTCAGCATCCAACTGGATTTGATTGAACCTGGAACTTTTCCTCTGCAGTGTCTGATGAACTGTCTCTGTGTTCATTTACCACAGCCACTTCCTGAGGAGAGAAATAAATTGAGTTTAAACAGAAACATATTATACATTTGTAAAGACATGAACATTTAAATGAAGAATTTACTACTGTCTTACCAGCTGTTCTTCTTCAGTTGGATGTTCATTCTTTTTGAAGTACTGATAAAAGAGTGATATCATTTAATTACTACTAATTTACTAAAATCATTTCTACGTTCTACTGTACATACAGTAACATGGACTGAGTAATAACAGTAAAGAACATACCTGTTGGGGATTGTCTGCATTCCTTTTTACTGTAATAAAACATTACCAATGAAAAGCACCTCAATCAACAACATAATGATCTGACAATTATATTATGTATTAACAACATAAATGTTTTAATTGTCTAAACGCCAATCATACCTGTGTATTCACATCGTCCCTTCTTTCTGAGAATCAACACGACAAGCAGAAATATTCCAGTCACCACTAAACAGGTCACAAGCACCCCCACAACGGTGCCGATCACAGTTCCTGAACTTTGTTCTCCACATTCAGCATCCGTTGAAGAACTTCCTGGTTTTATCAGCTGAAGACTCAATGCTTCACATCTGGAATGATAGAGGGACATTTTGACAGGAACATGTGTAGGGAACCATGCTGCTGTTGGAAGAGTTCAGGTGTGTCCATGTCTGATCTGAAGCTTCACTTACTGTGTGTGTGGCTGACACGATGTCAATAATGTCCCATCGGAAAATGTTCCATAGCTGCAGTCAGAGCACTCAGTGTCCTTTAATGCTGTTCCTACAAATACAAATTATATACATATATATATATATATATATATATATATATATATATATATATATATATCTTTTTATCTAATCAGACCTGTCTGATTTCTCTTCAGTCGATAAAAATTGATTGTTGAGATTTTTGTGCACATTTCTCTGTGGAATGAGTGTTTTTTATGCTTTACTCATATTTATACACCACCTCAACCTGCTTAATAATTAAAAAAGACATGGTATCTCACTTGTTTTACAATATGGGACCTTTAAGTTCATGAGGTCATTTTCACTGAAGTTTGGTGTTCTCATTTAAAACTTAAAACTATACCTATAATCCTAAATTCAGCACGAGGAACTAACCTTTTTGGCTGA
The DNA here is from genome assembly GCF_031162955.1 of Sander vitreus. Classification (NCBI taxonomy): domain Eukaryota; kingdom Metazoa; phylum Chordata; class Actinopteri; order Perciformes; family Percidae; genus Sander; species Sander vitreus. The sequence goes on from NW_027595766.1 coordinate 4,520, forward strand.
TATATTGTCCTGGTTGACAGCTTCTGTGTTTCTGTGCTTCCGTACAGCCGTTTAATGAATGCTCCTTACAGTAGAATCCCTCCAATGGTTCACAAACTGCATTTGATGTAGTCGTACATGCAGTCTTGATCTTTAAACCAGATCCTGTCAACACATAAAGAGGTTACATACGAAGATACTTTACTTGTATATGAAGATACTTAACTTTTATTTTGTCTAATCTACTACAGCGCTACATGCTCAAACATCTTTAGTTTCATATGTTTCTACTTATAATTAGGAAACATAAACAGAAGTCTACCTGAATCACAGGGTACACAGGAAAAACATTCTGTAAGTCCTGTAGGCTGATCCATGAATGTTCCCTCATCGCAATTCAAACAGGAAGTACCAAACTCTTTGCAATGTTTTCCAACACGACTTCCTGTTGAAAAGAAAACCAACAATTTCATGCAATATAATATTTCTAATAAAAGGGATACTTTGCTAATGTAAATGCAGCTCTGTGTCATGGCAGTGTGGGGGCAGGTGTTTGGCTTCCCTCCGTGGCGCTAGTGAACATTCAATCAGATCTTACCAGCAGGACACCTAAGACAGCACTGATCCTCGTTCTGATACTCTGTTCGGTGACATGTGAGGGTATATCCTCTGAAGACACTGAGCACAAGTATCTGTGAAGAGAAGCCTGGTTAGAACATACAACACATACTGCAGACCAAATTCATTGATAGAAGCTGTTGAAATGAACTGTGATAGAAGTCTGTCTAAATTTCCGACTGCACGTGAAGGCAGCACGGAAAGCAGCAGAGAAAAAGAAAAGAGATGAATCAAGAGTTGAAGGGACTTTCCTTTGTTGTTGCAGGACACAGTCGTCTATTGTTACACAAACTCATGGGCAGTTAAGTGCTTGTGTTTCGCAAGCAAGAGGCTTCAAAAATTACAACACATCCAAAACAGTGCAGCTAGGATCCTAATGAAGATACGAAAGTACAACCATATCACACCCAGTCTTCACTCACTCCACTGGCTTCCTGTCTTATACAGGATTGAGTTCAAAATCTCCCTACTCACCCATCAGTGCATCCATGGTAATGCCCCTCCCTACTTAAAGAGCTACTCACACCACAAACCTCCTCACGTAATCTCCGCTCTAGAAACAAAGTCCTTCTTCACCCCCACAGGACCAAACTCGGCACCATGGGGGATCAGGCTTTCTGCTCAGCCGCTCCTTGCCTGTGGAATTCCCTCCCAGACCACCTGAGAGCTCCACAAACCACCGACTCTTTCAACGAGGGTCTAAAAACCTTTTTTTAGCAAGTTTTCTCGTAAATCTCTATTTGTGTTATTGTTTATCTTTTTTTTTTTTAATTATTATTGTGTATTATTTTACTTTTATGGTTCCAGATTTCACTGTGTGGGTTTTACTAAGAAACCAGCCTTTTATGAATAGTAAATGGTTTAAGGTTGAAATGAAATAAGATCACTAATTACAACAAAGTGTGAATTTCAACTGGTTGACATGAGATCACTAATCAAAATCTAATTACAACAAAGTGTGAATTCAACCAAAAGGGTTTTGCAAAGTTTTTCCTTTCCAAATATAGAAACAAAGATTCATAATAAAAGTACTTTTTCCACGCCAGAATGGGTGGCAAACAAAGTAATCTCGTATTTTATCTGCTTTTAAATGTTTAACTGTTTTGAACTGCTCTTCAATGTTTCATTTCTTATACTGCACTGTAACGTTTAATCTCGTATTTCATCTGTTTTGCATTTTTTTTGTTTTTTGTAATCGTTCTTATGTAAAGCACTATGAATTGCCCTGTTGCTGAAATGTGCTATACAAATAAAGCTGCCTTGCCTTGCTTTTATTTCTTTGCACCCTGTTTTTCTCCTGTCGCACTTTGGAATTAATTTGTCAATGAAAAGTGCTCTACAAATAAAATGTATTAATATTATTATTATTATTATTATTATTACCTGCATAGTATTTCAAACTTTTTTTGTTGCAGCGATAGAGACAGTGATGTTTCCTGTTTACAGTAATGTTAACGAGTCTGATCTCTGGTTACATGATCGTCAACAACAGGGTGACGTCGGGTTGCTTTTCTCCAAAAGTTGAATAGGACTTAAAGCTATAGTGCGTAGTTTCTGTCGGCCCCACGAGGAATTCTAAGTAATGACGACAACACTGTCTACGCGTCCACATGATACAAGCCTTCCGTAACCGCCGGTTCAGTTTATTTTTGTATTTCTTCCTGTATACAGCTGACTTCAGGCACATGCTGTCACATGCAGAAGTGCTCTGAGGATACTGCCATCGTTGGGAGGGTGTCAGAGTAGAATGATCAGGAATACTGGGAGGTCATCTGGGACTTTGTCAACTGGTGTGAGTCAAACCACCTTCACATCAACACCAGCAAGACAAAGGAGATGGTGGTTTACTTTCGCAGGAGGCCACCTGGTACTACACCGGTGAACATCCAGGGTGTCGACATCGAGATGGTGGAGACGTACAAATATCTGGGTGTTCACCTCAACAATAAACTGGACTGGTCCAAAAACACAGACGTCCTGTACAAAAAGGGCCAAAGCCGTCTCCACCTGCTGAGGAGGCTGAGGTCCATTTTTTCTATTTCTTATACTTTATGTATATATTTTTTCTCCTATGTCTACTTAATGTGTATTTGTGTTATTCTGATGTGTGTAATTGTTTCTTATTCTTTTGAGCTGCTGTAGCACAGGAATTTCCCCAGCGTGGGATTAATAAAGTCTATCTTATCTTCCTTTACTGTGTGTGTGTGTGTGTGTGTGTGTGTGTGTGTGTGTGTGTGTGTGAGAGAATTATAAAGAAGAGGTTATAAAGAAAGAAAGAAATGGTGGAGAGAGCAATATCATGTATGAATTATAATAAAAGCTTGCTGTAATAAGATTGTTTTACCAGCAATGATGCAACTGTCAAATGTTTTCTTAACATCATTGTATACGGCAGAATCCCAGAAAGTTTCTATGGACTGAAGACATCTCACTCAGATTTGGGAGGAAGAGAGACGTCAAATCCAAAACAGGAACACCATCTGGAAACAAAAAGAAGACAACCATGTAGAGATTACACTACACACAGCAGAGACCTGCTGTAATGCAGCTTGAACTGTTGTTGGACTTTGCTGCCATATCTCGATTTTACACCTCACTGCAAATGGGGGGGGTAAAATGGTATCGGGCCATCTCTACTTTTAACAGGTGCAATATGTAATATATTTACTGTATCAAATCCAAAAATGACCACAATAGGTCATCAGATATTAAGGAAACATGCTAAGTTTAAATACTATGTTTTCTGACAACAATGCTAAAGCCAGTATTTTCAAGGTCTGTAGCTGAATGAGTACTGAAGTTACACCGCTGGTGGGAGTGAGTAATGATGTCTGGACACATGCACTCCTCGTCCTGATCTTTCAGAAATTCCACTGCAAAACCCAGATGTTATTTTGTATGTGGATGGGTCAGCCTCTCGCTGCCCGGACACAGGCCAGGGCCAGGTAGGCTTTGCTATTGTATCTGATTCAGCTACTTTAACTGCTAAATCTCTCCCCAAACATCTCTCTGCACAGGCTGCTGAGCTCATTGCACTCACTGAAGCATGTAAGTTGGCTGAAGGAGTATCTGTAAACATCTACACGGACTCCAGGTACGCTTTTGGGGTGGTGCACGATTTTGGTGCACTGTGGAAACACAGAAATTTCCTCAAATCTGACGGTAAGCCCAGTTTGCATCATCACCTGATCAATGACCTTTTGACAGCCATCTTACTTCCGTCACAAATAGCCGTCTGCAAATGCTGTGTACACACTGGAGCAACAGATGTTGTCTCTAGGGGCAACGAACATGCTGATATAGCCGCTAAAGCAGCTGCACGCCTGCCCTTATCTCATGCTGATACTTTGGCTACAGACACACAGGGCCTTGAACATTTCTCACTCCCTGATTCTGTAGTTGCCTTGTAAACACACACAACACCTCAGGAAAGACAGCAGTGGAAAGCTGCAGGGTGCACCTTTAAAACTGGTATCTGGCTAGGTCCTCGACACTTTTTCTCACATTTTGCTAAATTGACACATGGGTGTGACCATGTCTCAAAAGGGAGTATGTTGTCACAGATAACACAGACATGGTACACAAAGGGTTTCACAACATTTGCAGAACATTTTTGTAAGGCTTGTATCATATGTGCACAACATAACGTAGGTAGAGGAGTGAAAGTAGCACAAAAGGCTGCACATCCACCACCCACGAGACCATTTGAGCATGTGATGATGGATTTTGTTGCGCTAACACCATCTGAAGGAAAAAATATGCTCTGACTATGGTAGATTTATGGTCAAAATGGGTAGAAGTTTTCCCCGCCTCAAAACAAACAGCTTCAGTGGTGGCAAAAGCTCTAATGACAGAGATTATTCCCAGATGGGGATTACCGAGTCGCCTGTCCAGTGACGACGGAGCTCATTTTGTAAACTCAGCCGTAACACAGATAAATTTGTATATTGGCATAGACATCAGAACGCATTGCAGTTACCATCCGCAGAGCGGGGGCGCTATTGAGCGAGAAAATGGTACACTAAAAGCAAAACTAGCTAAATGCTGTACAGACACAGGTCTCCCTTGGACAAAAGCACTTCCTCTGGTTCTGATGTACATGTGAATGCGTAAAAGAGTCCGTTCTAATCTCAGTCCATTTGAAATTTTACTCAGCCCTGCTGCTCATCCCACAAATGCATGTTCCTTAAAAATGGGGCACCATGTGAAAGGGAACTAAACAGGCTTTCCAACGGTATAAGATTTATTGCCAAAAAGAATTGTTACCACAGAGAAATAATCTACCAAACACAAATTTCCTCCTTACTTTTTGTGCTAAGTTTATCTGGTATCGGCGGACTCAGTGTGCAAATTTGCTGGATATAACTTGTGTTGTGAACTGTATGCTGCGTGTGTGCGAAGTGAATTGGAAGAGAATGGAACCACTAGCACTGGCGTGGCTAATCCTGTCTGGCCAAGTTGTTCAGAGCTCTGCTGAAGGGTCCATCAGCAGCAGCGACCTTCTAATGTACAGCCGGTCTGAGCTGCTGGGACTGCAGGACAGCGGAGTGCTACTGCCGCCTGATCTGCTCCACGATGTGCCTGGGGAGCTACGACAACATCATGGACCGGGCCTCCGTCGAGACGGGAAGGCCAGGAAACGGGAGTAGGAGAGGCGGCCTCGAACAGCGCATCCGAGGAGCCACCAAGCTACCGCTACCACCCATGCTTCTCTGCAACCCACGATCCTTAAGCAGCTAAGGCAATCACAGACTGTGTCCATCGCCATCTACAAAACAAACCTGACGCTCCCATGCTGATACTTGGCGATTTTTAAACACTGCAGCCTGAATAAAACTTGACCTGGCTTTCATCAATATGTTAAGTGTAACACTAGAAACAACAACATCCTCGATAAATGCTATGGCAATATCAAGGATGCCTACACAGCCAGAGCCAGACCTCCCTGAATAACTCTGACCATAATGTTATCCAGCTGCTCCCCACATATCGCTCAGTTTTTTAAGTCCAGCAAACGGGGAATCCAGTCTGTGAAGGTCCAGTGACAAAATGAAGGAGCTGAAGGGATGCTTCCTCTGCACAGACTGGGATATCTTGTTCAAGGATGCAGACACTGACAGTGCCACTGAATCAATCACTGCCTACATATCTTTCTGTATTGACTCTAACTATAACTGTTATTATGGAATGCTGTTTTATTCAATATTAAATAAATGAATAAATACATAAATAAATATGCCTTTGAAATACATCATGAAATAAATAAATGGGGCAATAAATACATAAATAAATAAATGTAAATATTCATATAAAAATGAATCAGTTACAAAAATATATTAAAAGGTTTTACTTTTAATTATTTCATGGTACTTTTATTTCATAAGTCCACGTTTATTTATTTCAGTGGACTTTTATTTCCTAATGCCACATTTATTTCCCTCTCTATTTATTTCCAGTTCTTATATGCAAATCAGGGGGCGTGGCCATCTCTCACATTCAGAACAGAGCCATGTGCACCACGACCGCAGCAGCGGTGCTCTGTACCCACAGTCACCTATTCTGGGGGTAACTGCACCACCAGCTAGTGCTGACGTGACAGAGCACCACAACCGGCAGCTCCAGATGCTCTGTACCCACTACGGGTTGATGTATATGAAATAATTATTTATTATGAAATAAAAGTACAATGAAATAATTAAAAGTAAAACATTTTAATATACTTATTTAACTAACTGATATATGAATATATACATTTATTTAATTATTTATGTAATTATTCTCATTTATTTATTTCATGATGTATTTCAAAGCCATATTTATTTATTTATTCATTTATTTAATATTGAATAAAACGGCATTCCATATGTTATACCCCAGAAAACTGTTAAACGATATCCTAATAACAAACCCTATATCACAAAAAGGCATTAGGGAATGCATCAACAGGAATCAGATCTGGAAATAAAGCAGAAGTCTGAGCTGCACGAAAATACCTTAATCTGCAAATGAGAGCAGCTCGGCAGCGGAACAAGGAGCGGACAGAACAAGATCTGTCAGAATCCAACACAAAGACAGTTTGGGACTCTATCAGACAAATGACCAACATGGACACTAAAAGGAAGCCCCTGTTTGCCCACAATGAAACTGCAAAGGCAAACGAACTGAATCATTTCTATATGCGTTTTAATACTGACAATGTCAGGGAATGTGCTGCAGGGTTAGAGAATGTAATTTGTAATGTGAACTTGGACAGAATCATAATTGAACCGCACACTGTTACTAAGGTGTTTATTTATTTATTTATTTTTTTAATTAATATTTTTGACAGACAGTACAACCTATGTCACCATCACAACTAACAAGACATCTATATCATCCACTGTCCCGTTACTAAGGTGTTTGTAAACGTACAAACAACCAAAGCAACCTGATAACCCGTCTGCTTTTCTTTTAAAAAGCTCTCCATAGACACATACACAGTACCAAAACTCTGGAAAAAATCTATTATTATTCCAGTACCCAAAAAGGCATGTCCCCAGGAGAACCATGATTATCGGCCGGTGGCCATTACCTCTAATGTTTTTAAATCAATGGAGAAGCTTATGATAGAGAAACTCCATACAGATGTGGAACAAATGTTAGATAAACACCAATTTGCTTCCACAAAAAAATCGTAGTACAAGTGATGCCATATCAACAATAATACACCTCACTCTAAAGCACCTTGAAAGTCCTGTTGCATATGCTTTTTGTTGATTTTAGTTCTGCCTTTAACTCAATCCAGCCACATATCATGCTTAGGAAATTAGTTCAGTTAAATGTAAATCCCATTTTAATCAGGTGGTATCACTAATATTTATTTTTTTCACACCAACTTCATATGCTGGTAGACCCCAGATCAGCTGGAGATCAGAGCCCTGTGACCATCCATGGTTATGACATCAAGCAGGTGTCCTTTAAATATCTAGGAGTTTATATTGATAATGACCTGAGTTGGCGCACACATGGAACAAATGTCTGTGCCAGAACTCATCAGCGTCTCCACTTTTTACGCAGACTTAAGAGTTATTTGGGGTCTGTAAAATATCGTTATATATATACACACACACACACACACACAGGTGCTGGTCATATAATTAGAATATCATGAAAAAGTTGATTTATTTCAGTAATTCCATTCAAAAAGTGAAACTTGTATAATGTGTACATTCATTCCACACAGACTGATATATTTCAAGTGTTTATTCCTTTTAATTTTGATGATTATAACTGACAACTAATGAAAACCCCCAAATTCAGTATCTCAAAAAAATTACAATATTACTTAAGACCAATACAAAAAAGGATTTTTAGAAATGTTGGCCAACTAAACAGTATGAACATGAAAAGTATGAGCATGTACAGCACTCAATACTTAGTTGGGGCTCCTTTTGCCTGAGTTACTGCAGCAATGCGGCGTGGCATGGAGTGGATCAGTCTGTGGCACTGCTCAGGTGTTAGGAGAGCCCAGGTTGCTCTGATAGTGGCCTTCAGCTCTTCTGCATTGTTGGGTCTGGCGTATCGCATCATCCTCTTCACAATACCCCCATAGATTTTTCGATAGGGTTAAGGTCAGGCAAGTTTGCTGGCCAATTAAGAACAGGGATACCATGGTCCTTAAACCAGGTACTGGTAGCTTTGGCACTGTGTGCAGGTGCCAAGTCCTGTTGGAAAATGAAATCTGCATCTCCATAAAGTTGGTCAGCAGCAGGAAGCATGAAGTGCTCTAAAACTTCCTGGTAGACGGCTGCGTTGACCCTGGACCTCAGAAAACACAGTGGACCAACACCAGCAGATGACATGGCACCCCAAACCATCACTGACTGTGGAAACTTTACACTGGACTTCAAGCAACGTGGATTCTGTGCCTCTCCTCTCTTCCTCCAGACTCCAGGACAATGCAAAATGTACTTTCATCAGAGAGCATAACTTTGGACCACTCAGCAGCAGTCCAGTCCTTTTTGTCTTTAGCCCAGGCGAGACACTTCTGATGCTGTGTCTTGTTCAGAAATGGCTTGACACAAGGAATGCGACAGCTGAAACCCAGGTCTTGCATACGTCTGTGCGTGGTGGTTCTTGAAGCTCTGACTCCAGCTGCAGTCCACTCTTTGTGAATCCCCCCCACATTTTTGAATGGGTTTTGTTTCACAATCCTCTCCAGGGTGCAGTTATCCCTATTGCTTGTACACTTTTTTCTACCACATCTTTTCCTTCCCTTCACCTCTCTATTAATGTGCTTGGACACAGAGCTCTGTGAACAGCCAGCCTCTTTAGCAATGACCTTTTGTGTCTTGCCCTCCTTGTCCAAGGTGTCAATGGCCGTCTTTTGGACAGCTGTCCAGTCAGCAGTCTTCCCCATGATTGTGTAGCCTAGAGAACTAGACTGAGAGACCATTTAAAGGCCTTTGCATGTGTTTTGAGTTAATTAGCTTGTTAGAGTGTGGCACCAGATGTCTTCAATATTGAACCTTGTCACAATATTCTAATTTTCTGAGATACTGAATTTGGGATTTTCATTAGATGTCAGTTATGATCATCAAAAGTAAAAGAAATAAACACTGGAAATATATCAGTCTGTGTGGAATGAATGTATACATTATACAAGTTTCACTTTTTGAATGGAATTACTGAAATAAATCAACTTTTTCATGATATTCTAATTATATGACCAGCACCTGTATATATAGTATAGTTAGAAGTAACTTTCTTTGCATTCATTTGATTCCCAATCAAGATACACTGGGAAAAATTGCTTTTGATTGTTAATATGTACTTAAAAACTGATGGGAACACCTGCACCTCTCAACCTGCAGGAGCTTTTTGATCAGGCAACAATCAGGCAGGCTAAGACCATTCTATCTGATAACTCTCACGTGTTGTCTTGTCGTGAAGTCAGCTTAAGTGCGACTCGAGTCCCCATATCTGCAACTTGACCACAATTAACCCCACTGACCTAGGATCCAGCCATATAGACTTATTAAACAATACGTTTACTGTACCTTCATTACAGTACGGCGGGTGTCGCTTTAGATGTGCGCGCTCCCGCTAGACGACATTACCCTTAGTTTACGTTACCAGAGTGATAGAGAAAGACATTACTATCTCTATGGCTCTGTAACCTAGCCTACCATACGGACTGAATTTCGACATAATGTTTATTAATTCAAGATTTCTTCAGTTGAAGCGGATTAATTCTGCTGTTTTTTGTTCCAGGTGTATCTTTCCATGTAATATAAAGAGACTAGACCGCTCCTAAAGGAGTTTTACTTTCACTTTTAACTTGTGGTCGACTGGCCGATAATCCAGAACATATCTAGCAGTAACCATAACAACAACTGGCATCGGAAGTGATGACCATCTTTATAGAAAATATCGAGACTCACCTGAGTTTCATTAGTGGCTCAATATTCTCGTTTATAATGTTGTTCTCTTCAAATATGTCGTCGTCTTAACTTTCCTCTTCCCTCAACCCGTTGGCAAGCTGCCAAAAACTTTCAACCAATCAGCAGTGATGTGTAGGCCGTTTTTTTCTTTTCTTTTTAAATCTTTATTTAAAACACATCCAATATAGGAAATAACACGTCAGTGAAGGATAACCATAGTAAAAAAAATACAGGTTGAAGTA
>NW_027595768.1:5000-14794 GCF_031162955.1 Sander vitreus
ATACGTTTTAACATGAAGGCCAGGAATCCCCAACACTTTGCTGCTTTTTCTGAGAGCTGCATATCCCAAGCCTAACTCATCCACTAAAAGCACCATCACACATTCACATGAAATGCTGCATCGTTCCTGGATACGTCTTGAAGACGCAGAGATGTGTAGACACTTTGCCTGTACGTATCTTCTTTGCAGAGACTGCACCTCTAGTAGTAAACTGCTACAGAACCCATGATTCTTTGGATATACTGCACGCAGATATTTTTAACAAGTGTTCCTGCACTGTTATTTGTTAGTGATCAGATTGGATTTGTGCATTCATGTTCATTACTTCAGTTTTCTAGTCTCTTTATTTTTTGTAGTTTTGTTGTCTTAATCAGCTAAGGGTCTTTTTTCTTAGTTCTTTATCAGTGTTTTCTTGATACTGACGACGTCCCCACAGCACACATTTGGTCAGTCTTTGAGTAGAAACTGTGTGTGAAAACAGACAGGGCTTGGCTGGCCAGAAAGAAATACTTTACTTTGAATTTGATTGATTTCTCAGAAGTCTGGTGTATGTTTGCATGCATCTCATCTTAAAGCTTGTGTCAGAACAAGAGGTCCATATTGATTATATTATGCAGTGTTTACATCAAATTGATCATTTATTTGTCTTTATTTTCATATTCTAAAACACTGTCACTATAAAATATGTTTTTACAGATGACCAGCATTACAACTGACAGCATTTCCATGGACAGGTCCAAACTTTCGCCCCTGTCAGACAATCAGATTGATGTCACTGGTCAACACAAAACTCATCAAAAGGTACATTCATTGTAATCACTTCAGATTTCACTCTACAGTCTCTTTATGTCAGGTTTTGGTATTTTTTATGTCTTAAGTAGCTACAAAGAGGAAGGAAGTGTAATGTAATGTGCTTTAATATGAATTAGTACACTCAACAGTTTAATGTAATGCATCTATAAAGTTTGTGGAAGTACAGTAGGCTACTTAGGGCAGATCTTAACCTTCAGGAGGGTCTTTTTTCTTGGTTAATTATCAGTGTTTTCTGGACACCTACGACGTCCCCACAGCACACATTTGGTCAGTTTCTGAGTAGAAACTGTGTGTGAAACATTTTGGACCACAGTGGTCCATATAAGGAACTCTTACATTATGTGTAAAATGTCCCCACAAAGCCTGGTGTGTTTGAGTTGTGTGATAACAGACAGGGCTTGGCTGGCCAGAAAGAAATACTTTACTTTGATTGATTTCTCAGAAGTCTGGTGTATATTTGCGTGCATCTCATCTTAAAGATTGTGTCAGAACAAGAGGTCCATATTGATTATATTATGCAGTGTTTACATCAAATTGATCATTTATTTGTCTTTATTTTCATATTCTAAAACGCTGTCACTATAAAATATGTTTTTACAGAAGACCAGCATTACAACTGACAGCATTTCCATGGACAGGTCCAAACCGTCGCCCCTGTCAGACAATCAGATTGATGTCACTGGTCAACACAAAACTCATCAAAAGGTACATTCATTGTAATCACTTCAGATTTCATTCTACATTCCCTTTATGTCAGGTTTTGGTATTTTTAATGTCTTAAGTAGCTAAGAAGAGGAAGGAAGTGTAATGTCATGTGCTTTAGTAGGAATTAGTACACTCAACAGTTTAATGTAATGCATGTAGAAGGTTTGTGGAAGTACGGTAGGCTACTTAGGGCAGATCTTAAAGTTCAGAAGAGTCTTTTTTCTTGGTTATCAGTTTTTTCTGGACACCTACGACGTCCCCACAGCACACATTTGGTCAGTTTCTGAGTAGAAACTGTGTGTGAAACATTTTGGACCACACTGGTCCCCATAAGGAACTGTTACATTGTGTCAAAAATGTCCCCACAAAGCCTGGTGTGTTTGAGTTGTGTGATAAAAGACAGGGCTTGGCTGCCAGAAAGAATGGTACATTCATGTTCATCACTTCAGACTTCTGAATTGAAAAATGACAATTACTTGATTGTCAAAACTCTTAGTTATTTATGTGTACTCATTATATTGTTTTAATTATATTATATATAATTGTTGCTATTCTACATATTCTGATGACTGTATTTTTTTCATTTTAGATGAAAGACGCATATCATGAAGATTCGGTGATTGATGAATCCATATCAGAGAGTGCAAATGATTACATTCCAGACACCACTTGTGATAGTGACACTGACAGTGATGCTAGCCTTCACCCAAACTGCAGGATCCAAAGGAGTCTTGATTATACACGTGACATCTCTCTCTCATTGAGTTCCCCTGTCTGTGACATCAAAACGCCAGACAACGTAACCTTTGACAGTAATATCCTTACATCTGAAGCCACTGGAGGAGAAGAAGAACCCTGTTCTAATCAGAACCTAAAGTTCAAGTCCAATCCTTTACCCCTGTCAGGCAATCAGATTGATGACAACACTCATGAATCACTTCAGATGTCTGAATTGAAAAATGACAATCAATTAATTATTAAAGTTAGTTAAAGGTTCGTAATTGTATTTAGAGGTTGTACCAGAATAGGTTCATGTGGCTTAATTTTCAAAAACACTATTTTTGTTGTACTGTACATTGTTGCAGCTCCTCTTTTCACCCTGTGTTGAGCTGTCCATTTTAGCTACAGAGTGAGGCATTGCGCTTCTGTTCCATCTTTGTAGGGAGTAGCACATGTGCAGTAGCTAGGTAAGGACTACTAGCCAGTCAGAAGCAGAGTATGAGGGCGTGCCATGCTAGCAGCTAGGCAAGCATTATAACGTGTTACAAAGTGACCACGTTTGTCTCTGAAGTAAAGGCTGGACTACATTAGAGCTGTTTGGAGCAGTTTGTGAACAGTGTTTTCTCTGGAAGATGGTAAGTCCCTTTGGGGGGGACTTTTGGCTTTTTCACTTTGTAAACCTATAATGTGCACAAAATTATATATAACAATAAAGGAAAGGGGAAAAGCCAAAAAGCATAATATGAGCACTTTAAAATGGTTAGTTATTTCTATGTACTCATCAATTAACTAGTTGGTGCTATTCTACATATTTCTGATTACTTAATTTTTTTATTTTAAATGAAAGATACAGATCTTGAAGGTTTGATGATTGATGAATCCATATCAGAGACTGCAGATGATTACATTCCGGATAACACTTCCGAAAGTGACACTGACAGTGATGCTAACCTTCACCCAAACCGCAGGATCAAAAGGAGTCTTGATTATAAACGTGACATCTCTTTTTTCACATTTAGTTGTTCAATAATGAAGCTGAACTCATTAAAGTTGAATTCTGCAAATTGTTTTGCTGTCATACACGGGCATGCTGCTTTCTCTCCTCTCCTTTGATATATTGCACAGACCATTCAGAAAGCTCCATGTCAATAAAGTTTAAAAAAAGGTTTGCCTAGAGCATAGCACTCTAGCAGCACAAAGGTCTAGCAGCTGAGTTGAGCAGAGAGGGAACAGAGTGACTGGGCAGTTTAATTTGTTTATCTCTCTACCAATATACAGTGGTGTGAAAAAGTGTTTGCCCCCTTCCTCATTTCCTGTTCCTTTGCATGTTTGTCACACTTAAGTGTTTCGGAACATCAAACCAATTTAAACAATAGTCAAGGACAACACAAGTAAACACAAAATGCAATTTGTAAATGAAGGTGTTAATTATTAAAAGGTGAAAAAAAATCCAAACCATCATGGCCCTGTGTGAAAAAGTGATTGCCCCCTAAACCTAATAACTGGTTGGGCCACCCTTAGCAGCAACAACTGCAACCAAGCATTTGCGATAACGTGCAATGAGGCTTTTACAGCGTCCTGGAGGAATTTTGGCCCACTCATCTTTGCAGAATTGTCCTAATTCAGTTACATTAGAGGGTTTTCGAGCATGAACGGCCTTTTTAAGGTCATACCACAACATCTCAATAGGATTCAGGTCAGGACTTTGGCTAGGCCACTCCAAAGTCTTCATTTAGTTTTTTCTTCAGCCATTCGGTGGTGGACTTGCTGGTGTGTTTAGGATCATTGTCCTGCTGCAGAACCCAAGTTCGCTTTCAGCTTGAGTACACGAACAGATGGTCGGACATTCTCCTTCAGGATCTCTTGGTAGACAGCAGAATTCATAGTTCCTTTTATCACGGCAAGTCTTCCAGGTCCTGAAGCAGCAAACAGCCCCAGACCATCACACTACCACCACCATATTTTACAGTTGGTATAATGTTCTTTTATGAAATGCAGTGTTCCTTCTACGCCAGATATACTTGGACACACACCTTCCAAAGAGTTCCACTTTTGTCTCATCGGTCCACAGAATGTTGTCCCAAAAGTCTTGGGGATCATCAAGATGTGTTCTGGAGAAATTGAGACAAGCTTTGATGTTCTTTTGCTCAGCAGTGGTTTTCTCCTTGGAACTCTGCCATGCAGGCCATTTTTTGCCCAGTCTTTTCCTGATGGTGGAGGCATGAACGCTGACCTTAACTGAGGCAAGTGAGGCCTGCAGTTCTTTGGACGTTGTTGTGGGGTCTTTTGTGACCTCTGATGAGTCGCCGCTGCGCTCTTGGGGTAATTTTGGGCGGCCGGCCACTCCTGGGAAGGTTCACCACTGTTCCATGTCTTCGCCATTTGTGGATAATGGCTCTCACTGTGGTTCGCTGGATTCCCAAAGCTTTGGAAATGGCTTTATAACCCTTTCCAGACTGATAGATCTCAATTACTTTCTTTCTCAATTGTTCCTGAATTTCTTTGGGTCTCGGCATGATGTGTAGCTTTTAAGGATCTTCTGGTGGACCTTACTGTGTCAAGCAGCTCCTATTTAAGTGATGCCTTGATTGTGAACAGGTGTGGCAATAATCAGGCCTGGGTGTGGCTAGAGAAATTGAACTCAGGTGTGGACAACCACAGTTATAGTATGTTTTAACAAGGGGGGCAATCACTTTTTCACACAGGGCCATGATGGTTTGGTTTTTTTTCTCCTTTAATAATAAACACCTTCATTCACAAATTGCATTTTGTGTTTACTTGTGTTGTCCTTGACTTTTGTTTAAATTGGTTTGATGTTCCGAAACACTTAAGTGTGACAAACATGCAAAGGAACAGGAAATGAGGTAGGGGGCAAACACTTTTTCACACCACTGTAAGTTGCTGTTTTAGGCCACAAAAACATGCATGCAGGCTAAAATTCAACTGCAAGGAAACTAGCTGCTAGGCTAATGTATGCGACAGTGTAGCACAATGGTAAACACTGCAGCAGTAATGTGTCCACCTCAGCTCGTGTTGACCATGTTGACCGTGTTGACCGTGTTGACCATGTTGACATGTTGACCGTGCAGCCCGTGTTGCCCGTGTTGTCCGCGTTGACCGCGTTGACCGTGTTGACCATGTTGACATGTTGACCGTGTTGACATGTTGACATGTTGATCGTGTTGACATGTTGACCATGTTGACCGTGTTGACATGTTGACCGTGTTGACCGTGTTGACATGTTGACATGTTGACCGTGTTGACCATGTGTACATGTTGACCGTGTTGACCGTGTTGACATGTTGACATGTTGACCGTGTTGACCATGTGTACATGTTGACCGTGTTGACCATGTTGACGACGTTGACCGTGTTGACCGTGTTGACCGTGTTGACATGTTGACCATGTTGACCGTGTTGACCGTGTTGACCATGTTGACTGTGTTGACATGTTGACCGTGTTGACCGTGTTGACATGTTGACCGTGTTGACATGTTGACCATGTTGACCATGTTGACCGTGTTGACATGTTGACCGTGTTGACCATGTTGACCATGTTGACCGTGTTGACCATGTTGACCATGTTGACCATGTTGACCATGTTGACCGTGTTGACCGTTTTGACCATGTTGACATGTTGACATGTTGACATGTTGACCATGTTGACCGTGTTGACCGTGTTGACCATTTTGACCGTGTTGACATTATGACCATGTTGATCATGTTGACCGTATTGACCATGTTGACCATGTTGACCATGTTGACCGTGTTGACATGTTGACCATGTTGACCGTGTTGAAACCCAACCCCGTCAAAAAGCCCAATATTCAGCCCAATCAGAAGCCCAGTCCTGGATTCAGTTCATCCCTGACTTTAACCGTGTGGTATTAGTACTTTTACTGCAGTAATCTGATCATCTGGTTCTGTGTGTTTAGTTCAGACATGCAGCAACAATTTTTACACCCCCCCCCCCCCCCAAAAAAAGTGCCGGACATCATCATGTATGGAATTTAAATAATAAAGGTTTATTTTAAAGTATATCAGCAACGTTACGGTTGCTATAATAACCATCCAGAAACAATTTATAGACGGTTTACCAACCAACTAGTAACCCTCCACAACGTGTTATATCTGGTCAACGTGTTATATCTGGTCATCTGTCGATGGAATGATTATAGAGGATTTAAAAATGGTTTCTTAAAGGTTTACAAACATTTATTAATCATTAACTGATACCTAATATTGTAAATGAGGGATAAAATGTGTGTTACAATAAACAGCATATTTTACAGCACTACTAATAATTAGTAAACATTATTTATTATAATGTCGTTGTTTGTTAACAGTTAAATATTAATGGTCATTTTACCATCTATTAATGATGGTTATTATAAAGTGTTACCCTCTCCATTAGTGCATGTAGAGGTACTGAGCATGGGCAGCCCCCCCACTCTGACATCTCTCCATTAGTGCATGTAGAGGTACTGAGCATGGGCAGCCCCCCCACTCTGACATCTCTCCATTAGTGCATGTAGAGGTACTGAGCATGGGCAGCCCCCCCACTCTGACATCTCTCCATTAGTGCATGTAGAGGTACTGAGCATGGGCAGCCCCCCCACTCTGACATCTCTCCATTAGTGCATGTAGAGGTACTGAGCATGTGTGTGTATTTCAGGCCTGTGTGTAAAAACAACAGAGTGAAACGTTGTTGGTTACTTTATTGTTATTGACCTTTCTCTAAACCTTCAGTACGCTGCTGCTGCTGTCTGATTGGTTGCTCTGATCATGTGATTTCAGATGCTGATCAACAGACATGAAGACTGAGCTGCTGTACCTGCATCGCCTCACACACAGGTAGGAACCCCTAAATGCCTCAGAAGACTAAATATATATTCAGTGATGTGATGATGTAACAATCGTAGCTGATCTTAGATGTTCAGTATTTGTTCACGTTGACCAACACAGTTTCTGAAGAAGAGGCTGTAAACTCTCCACATATCACTAACAGGATATTACAGATTATATATGAACCGTGTTAAGGCCCTGATGGAGGCATTCTAGACTCGTGTTTAGGGCCAGTTTAACACCAGGAGGCCCAGTAAAACTCAGGGTGCCCTGGTAGCTCACCTGGTGGAGGGTGCGCCCCATGTACCAAGGCTCAGTCCTTACCCCAGCAGCCCTTTGCTGCATGTCGTCTCCCCTCTCTATCCCCCTTTCCAGTCTACAGCTTTCCTCTCAATTAAAGGCAAAACACCCCAAAAATAATCACAAAAAAGAGGGAAAAGTCAGGGTTTTTTATAGTTTTTAAAAATTATTTTAAAATGTAAATTTTCCAAACCAACACTTCATCTAAACTTGTTTATTTTTAATTATATATACAGAATATCAGAGATGGGGACTCAAGTCTGAGACTCGGACTCGAGTCGCACTTAAGTCGCACAAACAGCTGACTTCAGACTTGACTAGCGACTCGACCCAAAAGACTTCAGACTCGAGCTCGAGACTCGGGTCAACAGCCTGTTTCCATGCAATTATTGCTTTTTAAATCTAAATGTATTCATGTATTTCTATTTTATTTTATTGGTGCATATACGTTGGGGAAACGTATAACGAGCTGCATGCCCCCGGCCCTTTGCCATAATGTGCAACGTAACGCATGCCTTATGCCTTATGTGCACGCACTCACATATCAAAAACTACATTGACATGGCGACACCAAGTCCTCCTGGAGTTGGGCCTTTTGTCATTAGTTTTGCTTTTAATAACTTGCAAGCAGTGGCAGTCAGAGAACAGCTACATGCAAGGTGTGTGGCACCAAGATCAATGATGCCAGATCAACAACGTCAGACTTCATCAGGCATCTCCAAACGCACCCAGATAGGTCAGTCACTGCATAATGTGAAAGAGATGTTACATTTAGCAGATATCGTCACAGGTAACAAGCTAACCATCGCTAAGTGTTGTGCTAATGCTGGGAACAGGATCATTGTATCTTATAGTTGGATCCATATGATGTGACAAACTTAGGTTCATATTTCACCAGGTCTGAGGTCTAGAGGGACGTGTTAGACCCCATAAAGTTATCCTGCAACTGATGTTGATACAGGACTGTCTGGATGGAGCTACAGGACATGCTATGATACTGGACTGTATGGATGGAGCTACAGGACATGCTATGATACTGGACTGTATGGATGGTAGCTACAGGACATGCTATGATACTGGACTGTATGGATGGTAGCTTGCCCCTCAAAGACTTGAGACTTGACTTGGACTTCCAAAAAATGATTTGTGAAAATCTCTGATATATATACTGTATGTTTTTCAGAGGGGAACCCTTAGGGACTTCTAGTACTTCAGGTGTCATATATATTAGCATTTTAAATGTCCTATTTAACATATTTCACGCATATCACAAACTGTTTCTCATGGTCAAATAACACCACAACAGTTGTCAATAAAGCACAGCAGCGCCTTCACTTCCTGAATCCATTAAAAATCTTTCTCTGTACCTTCAGTAGAGTTTTATAGTCCTGCAGTCTGATTGGTTGCTCTGGTCATGTGATTTCAGAGAAACAACTCAGGTGGGAAGCTGCTGATCAGTCAGACTGAGAGAAGACGTGTGGACACGAAGACTGAGCACTCAGAGCTGCTGTACCTGCATCAACAAACAGGTAAGAAGCTCTATACCTCTTGATGAAGATGTGACTGTCATCAGAAGACTAAATATATATTCAGTGATGTGATGATGTAACAATCGTAGCTGATCTTAGATGTTCAGTATTTGTTCACGTTGACCAACACAGTTTCTGAAGAAGAGGCTGTAAACTCTCCTCACATATCACTAACAGGATACTAGTTTAGGAGGATAGCAATCGTGACTTACATCATTTAAAGCTTTAAATGATGATTACGATCAGCTATCCTCCTAAACTAATATCCTGTTAGTGATATGTGGAGAGTTTACAGCCTCTTCTTCAGAAACTGTGTTGGTCAACGTGAACAAATACTGAACATCTAAGATCAGCTACGATTGTTACATCATCACATCACTGAATATATATTTAGTCTTCTGATGACAGTCACATCTTCATCAAGAGGTTTAGAGCTTCTTACCTGTTTGTTGATGCAGGTACAGCAGCTCTGAGTGCTCAGTCTTCGTGTCCACACGTCTCTCTCAGTCTGACTGATCAGCAGCTTCCCACCTGAGTTGTTTCTCTGAAATCACATGACCAGAGCAACCAATCAGACTGCAGGACTATAAAACTCTACTGAAGGTACAGAGAAAGATTTTTAATGGATTCAGGAAGTGAAGGCGCTGCTGTGCTTTATTGACAACTGTTGTGGTGTTATTTGACCATGAGAAACAGTCTGTGATATGCATGAAATATGTTAAATAGGACATTTAAAATGCTAATATATATGACACCTGAAGTACTAGAAGTCCCTAAGGGTTCCCCTCTGAAAAACATACAGTATATATATCAGAGATTTTCACAAATCATTTTTTTGGAAGTCCAAGTCAAGTCTCAAGTCTTTGAGGGGCAAGCTACCATC
>NW_027595769.1:0-14408 GCF_031162955.1 Sander vitreus
TAAAACTAAAATAAACAACCTCACAGTGTTCAGCAATTCAAGTAGGAGTTCATGCACTTTGACCATGAATTCTTTGTTCTTGTTCTTCAAGATTGTGCCGATCTGGATAGTTTTGAAATCAAAGATATCTACATATTGGATCATGCAAATTTACGGAAGAGCGACAAGTCACTCAAGTCTAGAGTGAAAGTGTAAAGTTCAAAGAATTGAGAAATAATTGCAGTAATGAAAAAAATAAACATGGAAATACATACATGTAAGAATACATATAGCAACAGGCTAAATGAATGAATAAATATGGAGACAAAACAAATGAAAGAATGCTTAAAAATACAGCAGTGTTAATTACAGTACCGAAAAAAAGAGAGCAAAAAAAGCAATTCCAGCTTGTTGGTTCGAAGATGAATGTAGTTGAACTACCAGAGAGCTACTGCAAAATGTATAGGTGCTACTACTAGTGTGATTACATGTAGTTGAGTGTACTCCTCAACCCCAAACTGCGTCTTCAACAGTTTGAGAGCCTCTGGGGTTCATCGTCTTTAAATAGCTTGTTTTTCACTTGGTACACTCGCTTACGGCCATACCACCTGAACACGCCCGAGTCTCGTCCGATCCTCGGAAGCTAAGCAGGGTCGGGCCGGGTCAATGTGGATGGGAGACCGCCTGGGAATACCGGTGCTTTGTAGACTTTTCTTTTCCGTCAAGCAGAGGCGCTAGTAATGGTCAAATGAAGCAAAGCAAAACACTGTCTTCATACCAGGCTCACTAGATGCCACTTTCTGTTCAGCAAAGGGTTGAAAAACACACTGAATTGCCATTCCTTTTGACCCTTTTCTTTGAACAGGGTGCCATCTAAAGTGAGCTTAGAAAATAAAGACAGTAGTTTTCATAGCTTCATTCACCATCGCTCAGAGGCGCTACTCCTCCTTTGCTGGAGACAGAGCTGACAAGAAACTGTGCGGAGGATGCAACTTTTTTTTGGAAGACAACATCTTTAGTGTAAAACTAAAATAAACAACCTCACAGTGTTCAACAATTCAAGTAGGAGTTCATGCACTTTGACCATGAATTCTTTTGTTCTTGTTCTTCAAGATTGTGCCGATCTGGATAGTTTTGAAATCAAAAGATATCTACATTTTGGATCATGCAGAATTTACGGAAGACGACAAGTCACTCAGGTCACGAGTAAAGGTAAAGTTCAAAGAATTGAGAAATAATTGCAGTAATGAAAAAATAAACATGGAAATGTACATGTAAGAATACATATAGCAACTGAGCTAAATGAATGAATAAATATGGAACAAAACAAATGAAAGAATGCTTAAAAATACAGCAGTGTTAATTACAGTACCGAAAAAAGAGCACAAAAAAAGCAATTCAACTTGTTGGTTCGAAGATGAATGTAGTTGAACTACCAGAGAGCTACTGCAAAATGTATAGGTGCACTACTAGCGTGTGATTACATGTAGTTGAGTACTCTCAACCCCAAACTGCGTCTTCAACAGTTTGAGAACCTCTGGGGTTCATCGTCTTTAAATAGCTTGTTTTCACTTGGTACACTCAGCTACGGCCATACCACCCTGAACACGCCCGATCTCGTCCGATCTCGGAAGCTAAGCAGGGTCGGGCCGGGTCAGTACTTGGATGGGAGACCGCCTGGGAATACCGGTGCTGTAAGCTTTTCTTTTCCGTCAGCAGAGGCGCTAGTAATGGTCAAATGAAGCAAAAGCAAAAACACTGTCTTCATTTTTCTGAGCTCACTAGATGCCACTTTCTGTTCAACAAAGGGTTGAAAAACACACTGAATTGCCATTCCTTTAACCCTTTTCTTTGAACAGAGATTGCCATCTAGTGAGCTTAGAAAATAAAGACAGTGGTTTGCAAGCTTCATTTCACCATCGCCAGAGGCGCTACTCCTCCTTTGCTGGAGACAGAGCTGACAAGGAAACTGTACGGAGGATGCAACTTTTTTTTGGAAGCAACATCTTTAATTAAAACTAAAATAAACAACCTCACAGTGTTCAACAATTCAAGTAGGAGTTCATGCACTTTGACCATGAATTCTTTGTTCTTGTTCTTCAAGATTGTGCCGATCTGGATAGTTTTGAAATCAAAGATATCTACATTTTGGATCATGCAAATTTACGGGAAGACGACAAGTCACTCAAGTCTGAGTAAAGGTAAAGTTCAAAGAATTGAGAAATAATTACAGTAATGAAAAAATAAACATGGAAATACATACATGTAAGAATACATATAGCAACAGGCTAAATGAATGAATAAATATGGAACAAAACAAATGAAAGAATGCTTAAAAAATACAGCAGTGTTAATTACAGTACCGAAAAAAAGAGAGCAAAAAAAAGCAATTCAACTTGTTGGTTCGAAGATGAATGTAGTTGAACTACCAGAGACTACTGCAAAATGTATAGGTGCACTACTAGTGTGATTACATGTAGTTGAGTACTCCTCAACCCCAAACTGCGTCTTCAACAGTTTTGAGAACCTCTGGGGGTTCATCGTCTTTAAATAGCTTGTTTTCACTTGGTACACTCGCTTACGGCCATACCACCCTGAACACGCCCGATCTCGTCCGATCTCGGAAGCTAAGCAGAGTCGGGCCGGGTCAGTACTTGGATGGGAGACCGCCTGGGAATACCCGGTGCTGTAAGCTTTTCTTTTCCGTCAGCAGAGGCGCTAGTAATGGTCAAATGAAGCAAAGCAAAACACTGTCTTCATTTTCTGAGCTCACTAGATGCCACTTTCTGTTCAACAAAGGGTTGAAAACACACTGAGTGCCATTCCTTTAACCCTTTTCTTTGAACAGAGATTGCCATCTAGTGAGCTTAGAAAAATAAAGACAGTGGTTTGCAAAGCTCATTTCACCATCGCCAGAGAGGCGCTACTCCTCCTTTGCTGGAGACAGAGCTGACAAAGGAAACTGTACGGAGGATGCAACTTTTTTTTGGAAGCAACATCTTTAATTAAAACTAAAATAAACAACCTCACAGTGTTCAACAATTCAAGTAGGAGTTCATGCACTTTGACCATGAATTCTTTGTTCTTGTTCTTCAAGATTGTGCCGATCTGGATAGTTTTGAAATCAAAGATATCTACATTTTGGATCATGCAAATTTACGGAAGGCGACAAGTCACTCAAGTCTGAGTAAAGGTAAAGTTCAAAAGAATTGAGAAATAATTACAGTAATGAAAAAAATAAACATGGAAATACATACATGTAAGAATACATATAGCAACAGGCTAAATGAATGAATAAATATGGAACAAAACAAATGAAAGAATGCTTAAAAAATACAGCAGTGTTAATTACAGTACCGAAAAAAAAGAGAGCAAAAAAAGCAATTCAACTTGTTGGTTCGAAGATGAATGTAGTTGAACTACCAGAGAGCTACTGCAAAATGTATAGGTGCACTACTAGTGTGATTACATGTAGTTGAGTACTCCTCAACCCCAAACTGCGTCTTCAACAGTTTTGAGAACCTCTGGGGTTCATCGTCTTTAAATAGCTTGTTTTTCACTTGGTACACTCGCTTACGGCCATACCACCCTGAACACGCCCGATCTCGTCTGATCTCGGAAGCTAAGCAGGGTCGGGCCGGGTCAGTACTTGGATGGGAGACCGCCTGGGAATACCCGGTGCTGTAAGCTTTTCTTTTCCGTCAGCAGAGGCGCTAGTAATGGTCAAATGAAGCAAAGCAAAACACTGTCTTCATTTTCTGAGCTCACTAGATGCCACTTTCTGTTCAACAAAGGGTTGAAAAACACACTGAATTGCCATTCCTTTAACCCTTTTCTTTGAACAGAGATTGCCATCTAGTGAGCTTAGAAAATAAAGACAGTGGTTTCTAAGCTTCATTTCACCATCGCCAGAGGGCGCTACTCCTCCTTTGCTGGAGACAGAGCTGACAAGGAAACTGTACGGAGGATGCAACTTTTTTTTTTGGAAGCAACATCTTTAATTAAAACTAAAATAAACAACCTCACAGTGTTCAACAATTCAAGTAGGAGTTCATGCACTTTGACCATGAATTCTTTGTTCTTGTTCTTCAAGATTGTGCCGATCTGGATAGTTTTGAAATCAAAGATATCTACATTTTGGATCATGCAAATTTACGGAAGACGACAAGTCACTCAAGTCTGAGTAAAGGTAAAGTTCAAAAGAATTGAGAAATAATTACAGTAATGAAAAAAAATAAACATGGAAATACATACATGTAAGAATACATATAGCAACAGGCTAAATGAATGAATAAATATGGAACAAAACAAATGAAAGAATGCTTAAAAATACAGCAGTGTTAATTACAGTACCGAAAAAAAGAGAGCAAAAAAAAGCAATTCAACTTGTTGGTTCGAAGATTAATGTAGTTGAACTACCAGAGAGCTACTGCAAAATGTATAGGTGCACTACTAGTGTGATTACATGTAGTTGAGTACTCCTCAACCCCAAACTGCGTCTTCAACAGTTTTGAGAACCTCTGGGGTTCATCGTCTTTAAATAGCTTGTTTTCACTTGGTACGCTCGCTTACGGCCATACCACCCTGAACACGCCCGATCTCGTCCGATCTCGGAAGCTAAGCAGGGTCGGGCCGGGTCAGTACTTGGATGGGGAGACCGCCTGGGAATACCCGGTGCTGTAAGCTTTTTCTTTTCCGTCAGCAGAGAGGCGCTAGTAATGGTCAAATGAAGCAAAGCAAAACACTGTCTTCATTTTTCTGAGCTCACTAGATGCCACTTTCTGTTCAACAAAGGGTTGAAAACACACTGAATTGCCATTCCTTTAACCCTTTTCTTTGAACAGAGATTGCCATCTAGTGAGCTTAGAAAATAAAGACAGTGGTTTGCAAAGCTTCATTTCACCATCGCCAGAGGCGCTACTCCTCCTTTGCTGGAGACAGAGCTGACAAGGAAACTGTACGGAGGATGCAACTTTTTTTTGGAAGCAACATCTTTAATTAAAACTAAAATAAACAACCTCACAGTGTTCAACAATTCAAGTAGGAGTTCATGCACTTTGACCATGAATTCTTTGTTCTTGTTCTTCAAGATTGTGCCGATCTGGATAGTTTTGAAATCAAAGATATCTACATTTTGGATCATGCAAATTTCACGGAAGGCGACAAGTCACTCAAGTCTGAGTAAAGGTAAAGTTCAAAAGAATTGAGAAATAATTACAGTAATGAAAAAAATAAACATGGAAATACATACATGTAAGAATACATATAGCAACAGGCTAAATGAATGAATAAATATGGAACAAAACAAATGAAAGAATGCTTAAAAAATACAGCAGTGTTAATTACAGTACCGAAAAAAAGAGCAAAAAAAGCAATTCAACTTGTTGGTTCGAAGATGAATGTAGTTGAACTACCAGAGAGCTACTGCAAAATGTATAGGTGCACTACTAGTGTGATTACATGTAGTTGAGTACTCCTCAACCCCAAACTGCGTCTTCAACAGTTTTGAGAACCTCTGGGGTTCATCGTCTTTAAATAGCTTGTTTTCACTTGGTACACTCGCTTACGGCCATACCACCCTGAACACGCCCGATCTCGTCCGATCTCGGAAGCTAAGCAGGGTCGGGCCGGGTCAGTACTTGGATGGGAGACCGCCTGGGAATACCCGGTGCTGTAAGCTTTTCTTTTCCGTCAGCAGAGGGCGCTAGTAATGGTCAAATGAAGCAAAGCAAAACACTGTCTTCATTTTCTGAGCTCACTAGATGCCACTTTCTGTTCAACAAAGGGTTGAAAACACACTGAATTGCCATTCCTTTAACCCTTTTCTTTGAACAGAGATTGCCATCTAGTGAGCTTAGAAAATAAAGACAGTGGTTTGCTAAAGCTTCATTTCACCATCGCCAGAGGCGCTACTCCTCCTTTGCTGGAGACAGAGCTGACAAGGAAACTGTACGGAGGATGCAACTTTTTTTTGGAAGCAACATCTTTAATTAAAACTAAAATAAACAACCTCACAGTGTTCAACAATTCAAGTAGGAGTTCATGCACTTTGACCATGAATTCTTTGTTCTTGTTCTTCAAGATTGTGCCGATCTGGATAGTTTTGAAATCAAAGATATCTACATTTTGGATCATGCAAATTCTACGGAAGACGACAAGTCACTCAAGTCTGAGTAAAGGTAAAGTTCAAAAGAATTGAGAAATAATTACAGTAATGAAAAAAATAAACATGGAAATACATACATGTAAGAATACATATAGCAACAGGCTAAATGAATGAATAAATATGGAACAAAACAAATGAAAGAATGCTTAAAAAATACAGCAGTGTTAATTACAGTACCCGAAAAAAAGAGAGCAAAAAAAGCAATTCAACTTGTTGGTTCGAAGATGAATGTAGTTGAACTACCAGAGAGCTACTGCAAAATGTATAGGTGCACTACTAGTGTGATTACATGTAGTTGAGTACTCCTCAACCCCAAACTGCGTCTTCAACAGTTTTGAGAACCTCTGGGGTTCATCGTCTTTAAATAGCTTGTTTTCACTTGGTACACTCGCTTACGGCCATACCACCCTGAACACGCCCGATCTCGTCCGATCTCGGAAGCTAAGCAGGGAGTCGGGCCGGGTCAGTACTTGGATGGGAGACCGCCTGGGAATACCCGGTGCTGTAAGCTTTTCTTTTCCGTCAGCAGAGGGCGCTAGTAATGGTCAAATGAAGCAAAAGCAAAACACTGTCTTCATTTTCTGAGCTCACTAGATGCCACTTTCTGTTCAACAAAGGGTTGAAAAACACACTGAATTGCCATTCCTTTAACCCTTTTCTTTGAACAGGGATTGCCATCTAGTGAGCTTAGAAAATAAAGACAGTGGTTTGCAAAGCTTCATTTCACCATCGCCAGAGGCGCTACTCCTCCTTTGCTGGAGACAGAGCTGACAAAGGAAACTGTACGGAGGATGCAACTTTTTTTTGGAAGCAACATCTTTAATTAAAACTAAAATAAACAACCTCACAGTGTTCAACAATTCAAGTAGGAGTTCATGCACTTTGACCATGAATTCTTTGTTCTTGTTCTTCAAGATTGTGCCGATCTGGATAGTTTTGAAATCAAAGATATCTACATTTTGGATCATGCAAATTCTACGGAAGACGACAAGTCACTCAAGTCTGAGTAAAGGTAAAGTTCAAAAAGAATTGAGAAATAATTACAGTAATGAAAAAAAATAAACATGGAAATACATACATGTAAGAATACATATAGCAACAGGCTAAATGAATGAATAAATATGGAACAAAACAAATGAAAGAATGCTTAAAAAATACAGCAGTGTTAATTACAGTACCGAAAAAAAGAGAGCAAAAAAAAGCAATTCAACTTGTTGGTTCGAAGATGAATGTAGTTGAACTACCAGAGAGCTACTGCAAAATGTATAGGTGCACTACTAGTGTGATTACATGTAGTTGAGTACTCCTCAACCCCAAACTGCGTCTTCAACAGTTTTGAGAACCTCTGGGGTTCATCGTCTTTAAATAGCTTGTTTTCACTTGGTACACTCGCTTACGGCCATACCACCCTGAACACGCCCGATCTCGTCCGATCTCGGAAGCTAAGCAGAGGTCGGGCCGGGTCAGTACTTGGATGGGAGACCGCCTGGGAATACCCGGTGCTGTAAGCTTTTCTTTTCAGTCAGCAGAGGCGCTAGTAATGGTCAAATGAAGCCAAAAAGCAAACACTGTCTTCATTTTTCTGGGCTCACTAGATGCCACTTTCTGTTCAACAAAGGGTTGAAAACACACTGGTGCCATTCCTTTAGCCTTTTCTTTGAACAGAGATTGCCCATCCTAGTGAGCTTAGAAAATAAAGACAGTGGTTCACAAGCTTCATTTCACCATCGCCAGAGGCGCTACTCCTCCTTTGCTGGAGACAGAGCTGACAAGGAAACTGTACGGAGGATGCAACTTTTTTTTTGGAAGCAACATCTTTAATTAAAACTAAAATAAACAACCTCACAGTGTTCAACAATTCAAGTAGGAGTTCATGCACTTTGACCATGAATTCTTTGTTCTTGTTCTTCAAGATTGTGCCGATCTGGATAGTTTTGAAATCAAAGATATCTACATGTTTGGATCATGCAAATTTACGGAAGAGCGACAAGTCACTCAAGTCTGAGTAAAGGTAAAGTTCAAAAGAATTGAGAAATAATTACAGTAATGAAAAAAATAAACATGGAAATACATACATGTAAGAATACATATAGCAACAGGCTAAATGAATGAATAAATATGGAACAAAACAAATGAAAGAATGCTTAAAAAATACAGCAGTGTTAATTACAGTACCGAAAAAAAGAGCAAAAAAAAGCAATTCAACTTGTTGGTTCGAAGATGAATGTAGTTGAACTACCAGAGAGCTACTGCAAAATGTATAGGTGCGCTACTAGTGTGATTACATGTAGTTGAGTACTCCTCAACCCCAAACTGCGTCTTCAACAGTTTTGAGAACCTCTGGGGTTCATCGTCTTTAAATAGCTTGTTTTCACTTGGTACACTCGCTTACGGCCATACCACCCTGAACACGCCCGATCTCGTCTGATCTCGGAAGCTAAGCAGGGTCGGGCCAGGTCAGTACTTGGATGGGAGACTGCCTGGGAATAACCCGGTGCTGTAAGCTTTTCTTTTCCGTCAGCAGAGGGCGCTAGTAATGGTCAAATGAAGCTTCGCAAAACACTGTCTTCATTTTCTGAGCTCACTAGATGCCACTTTCTGTTCAACAAAGGGTTGAAAACACACTGAATTGCCATTCCTTTAACCCTTTTCTTTGAACAGGGTGCCATCTAGTGAGCTTAGAAAATAAAGACAGTGGTTTTGCAAGCTTCATTTCACCATCGCCAGAGGGCGCTACTCCTCCTTTGCTGGAGACAGAGCTGACAAGGAAACTGTACGGAGGATGCAACTTTTTTTTTTGGAAGCAACATCTTTAATTAAAACTAAAATAAACAACCTCACAGTGTTCAACAATTCAAGTAGGAGTTCATGCACTTTGACCATGAATTCTTTGTTCTTGTTCTTCAAGATTGTGCCGATCTGGATAGTTTTGAAATCAAAGATATCTACATATTGGATCATGCAAATTTACGGAAGACGACAAGTCACTCAAGTCTGAGTAAAGGTAAAGTTCAAAAGAATTGAGAAATAATTACAGTAATGAAAAAATAAACATGGAAATACATACATGTAAGAATACATATAGCAACAGAATAAATGAATGAATACATATGGAACAAAACAAATGAAAGAATGCTTAAAAATACAGCAGTGTTAATTACAGTACCGAAAAAAAGAGCAAAAAAAGCAATTCAACTTGTTGGTTCGAAGATGAATGTAGCTGAACTACCAGAGAGCTACTGCAAAATGTATAGGTGCACTACTAGTGTGATTACATGTAGTTGAGTACTCCTCAACCCCAAACTGCGTCTTCAACAGTTTTGAGAACCTCTGGGGTTCATCGTCTTTAAATAGCTTGTTTTCACTTGGTACACTCGCTTACGGCCATACCACCCTGAACACGCCCGATCTCATCAGATCTCGGAAGCTAAGCAGGGTCGGGCCGGGTCAGTACTTGGATGGGAGACCGCCTGGGAATACCCGGTGCTGTAAGCTTTTCTTTTCCGTCAGCAGAGGCGCTAGTAATGGTCAAATGAAGCTTCGCAAAACACTGTCTTCATTTTCTGAGCTCACTAGATGCCACTTTCTGTTCAACAAAGGGTTGAAAACACACTGAATTGCCATTCCTTTAACCCTTTTCTTTGAACAGAGATTGCCATCTAGTGAGCTTAGAAAATAAAGACAGTGGTTTACTGAAGCTTCATTTCACCATCGCCAGAGGCGCTACTCCTCCTTTGCTGGAGACAGAGCTGACAAAGGAAACTGTACGGAGGATGCAACTGGAAGCAACATCTTTAATTAAAACTAAAATAAACAACCTCACAGTGTTCAACAATTCAAGTAGGAGTTCATGCACTTTGACCATGAATTCTTTTGTTCTTGTTCTTCAAGATTGTGCCGATCTGGATGAGTTTTGAAAGTCAAAGATATCTACATTTTGGATCATGCAAATTCTACGGAAGGCGACAAGTCACTCAAGTCTGAGTAAAAGGGTAGGAGTTCAAAAGAATTGAGAAATAATTACAGTAATGAAAAAATAAACATGGAAATACATACATGTAAGAATACATATAGCAACAGGCTAAATGGATGAATAAATATGGAACAAAACAAATGAAAGAATGCTTAAAAAATACAGCAGTGTTAATTACAGTACCGAAAAAAAGAGGCAAAAAAGCAATTCCAACTTGTTTGATTCGAAGATGAATGTAGTTGAACTACCAGAGAGCTACTGCAAAATGTATAGGTGCACTACTAGTGTGATTACATGTAGTTGAGTCTCCTCCAACCCCAAACTGCGTCTTCAACAGTTTTTGAGAACCTCTGGGGTTCATGTCGTCTTTAAATAGCTTGTTTTCACTTGGTACACTCGCACGGCCCTTACCACCCTGAACACGCCCGATCTCGTCGATCTCGGAGCTAAGCAGGGTCGGACCGGGTCCAGTCTGGATGGGAGACCGCCTGGGGCCTACCCGGTGCTGTAAGCTTTTCTTTTCTGTCAACAGAGGGGCGCTAGTAATGGATGATGACAAAAGCAAACACTGTCTTCATTTTCTAGGCTCACTAGATGCCACTTTCTGTTCAACAAAGGGTTGAAAAACACTGAATTGCCATTCATTTAACCCTTTTCTTTGAACAGGGTGCAGCTAGTGAGCTTGAAAAGACAGTGGTTTCTAAAGCTTCATTGCCATCATCAAGCCTTCTCCTCCTTTGCTGGAGACAGAGCTGACAAGAAACTATACAGGAGGATTACCTTTTTTTTGGAAGCAACATCTTTAATTAAAACTAAAATAAACAACCTCACAGTGTTCAGCCAATTCAAGTAGGGAGTTCAGGCACTTTGACCATGGTCTTTGTTCTTGTTCTTCAAGATTGTGCCAGAATCTGGATAGTTTGAAATCAAAAGATATCTACATATTGGATCATGCAAATTTACGGAAGGCGACAAGTCACTCAAGTCTGAGTAAGGTAAAGTTCAAGAATTGAGAAATAATTACAGTAATGAAAAAATAAACATGGAAATACATACATAGCAGAATACATATAGCAACAGGCTAAATGAATGAATAAATATGGAACCAAAACAAATGAAAGAATGCTTAAAAATACAGCAGTGTTACAATTACCGAAAAAAGAGAGCAAAAAACGCCAATTCAACTTGTTGGTTCGAGAAGATGAATGTAGTTGAACTACCGAAGAGCTACTGCAAAATGTATAGGTGCGCTACTGGTGTGATTACATGTAGTTGAGTACTCCTCAACTCCAAACTCGTCTTCAACAGTTTTGAGAACCTCTGGGGTTCATCGATGCTTTAAACTAGCTTGTTTTCAGTTGGTGCTAAACTGCAGCCATACCACCTGAACCGCTTCGATCTCGTCCGATCTTGGAGAGCTAAGCAGGGTCGGGCCGAGGTCAGTACTGGATGGGAGACCGCCTGGGAATACCCGGTGCTGTAAGCTTTTTCTTTTCCAGTCCAGCAGAGGCCGCTAAGTAATGGTCAAAATGAAGCAAAAACAAAAACACTGTCTTCATTTTCTGAGCTCACTAGTTTCACTTTCTGTTCAACAAAGGGTTGAAAACACACTGAATTGCCATTCCTTTAACCCTTTTCTTTGAACAGAGATTGCCATCTAGTGAGCTTAGAAAATAAAGACAGTGGTTTTACCAAACTTCATTTCACCGCATCGCCAGAGGCGCTACTCCTCCTTGCTGGAGACAGAGCTGACAAGGAAACTGTACGGAGGATGCAACTGGAGGCAAGCATCTTTGAGTAAAACCAGAATAAGAAACAACCTCACAGTGTTCCAACAATTCAAGTAGGAGTTCATGCACTTTGGCCATGAATTCTTTGTTCTTGTTCTTCAAGATTGTGCCGGTCTGGATAGTTTTGAAATCAAAGATATCTACATTTTGGATCATGCGAATTTACTGGAAAGACGACAAAGTCACTCAAGTCTGAGTAAGGTAGAAGTTCAAAGAATTGAGAAATAATTACAGTAAATGAAAAAAATAAACATGGAAATACATACATGTAAGAATACATATAGCAACAGGCTAAATGAATGAATAAAATATGGAACAAAACAAATGAAAAGAATGCTTAAAAAATACAGCAGTGTTAATTACAGTACCCGAAAAAAGAGAGCAAAAAAAGCAATTCAACTTGTTGGTTCGAAGATGAATGTAGTTGAACTGCAGAGAGCTACTGCAAAGATGTATGGGTGCACTACTAGTGTGATTACACATGTAGTTGAGTACTCCTCTGGCCCCAAACTGCGTCTTCAGCAGTTTTGAGAACCTCTGGGGTTCATCGTCTTTAAATAGCTTGTTTTCACTTGGTACACTAAACACACCTGGCCATACCACCTGAACACGCCCGATCTCGTCCGATCTCGGAAAGGCTAAGCAGGGGTCGGGCCGGGTCAGTACTGGATGGGAGACCGCCTGGGAATGCCCGGTGCTGTAAGCTTTTTCTTTTCCGTCAGCAGAGGGCGCTAGTAATGGTCAAATGAAGCAAAGCAAAACACTGTCTTCATTTTTCTGAGCTCACTAGATGCCACTTTCTGTTCAACAAAGGGTTGAAAAACACACTGGTGCCATTCCTTTAACCCTTTTCTTTGAACAGGGTGCCATCTAGTGAGCTTAGAAAAAAAGACAGTGGTTTCTAAAGCTTCATTCACCATCGCCAGAGGCGCTACTCCTCCTTTGCTGGAGACAGAGCTGACAAGGAAACTGTACGGAGGATGCAACTTTTTTTTGGAAGCAACATCTTTAATTAAAACTAAAATAAACAACCTCACAGTGTTCAACAATTCAAGTAGGAGTTCATGCACTTTGACCATGAATTCTTTGTTCTTGTTCTTCAAGATTGTGCCCGATCTGGATAGTTTTGAAATCAAAGATATCTACATTTTGGATCATGCAAATTCTGGAAAGACGACAAGTCACTCAAGTCTGAGTAAGGTAAAGTTCAAAAGAATTGAGAAATAATTACAGTAATGAAAAAAATAAACATGGAAATACATACATGTAAGAATACATATAGCAACAGGCTAAATGAATGAATAAATATGGAACAAAACAAATGAAGAATGTAAAAATACAGCAGTGTTAATTACAGTACCGAAAAAAAGAGAGCAAAAAAGCAATTCAACTTGTTGGTTCGAGAGATGAATGTAGTTGAACTACCAGAGAGCTACTGCAAAATGTATGGGTGCACTACTAGTGTGATTACATGAAGTTGAGTACTCCTCAACCCCAAACTGCGTCTTCAACAGTATTTGAGAACCTCTAGGGTTCATCGTCTTTAAATAGCTTGTTTTTCACTTGGTACACTCGCTTACGGCCATACCACCTGAACACGCCCGATCTCGTCCGATCTCGGAAGCTAAGCAGGGTCGGGCCGGGTCAGTACTTGGATGGGGAGACCGCCTGGGAATACCGGTGCTGTAAGCTTTCTTTTCATCAGCGAGCGCTAGTAATGGTCAAATGAAGCAAAGCAAACACTGTCTTCATTTTCTGAGGCTCACTAGATGCCACTTTCCTGTTCAACAAGGGTTGAAAACACACTGAATTGCCATTCCTTTAGCCTTTTCTTTGAACAGAGATTGCATCTGTGAGCTTAGAAAATAAAAGACAGTGGTTTGCAAAGCTCATTCACCATCGCCAGAGGCGCTACTCCTCCTTTGCTGGAGACAGAGCTGACAAGGAAACTGTACACGGATGCAACTGGAAGCAACATCTTTAATTAAAACTAAAATAAACAACCTCACAGTGTTCAACAATTCAAGTAGGAGTTCATGCACTTTGACCATAGATTCTTTGTTCTTGTTCTTCAAGATTGTGCCGATCTGGATGACGTTTTGAAATCAAAGATATCTACATTTTGGATCATGCAAATTCTCGGAGAAGGCGACAAATCACTCAAGTCTGAGTAAAGGTAAAGTTCAAAAAGAATTGAGAAATAATTACAGTAATGAAAAAAATAAACATGGAAATACATACATGTAAGAATACATATAGCAACAGGCTAAATGAATGAATAAATATGGAACAAAACAAATGAAAGAATGCTTAAAAAATACAGCAGTGTTAATTACAGTACCGAAAAAAAGAGGCAAAAAAGCAATTCAACTTGTTGGTTCGAAGATAGAATGTAGTTGAACTACCAGAGCTACTGCAAAATGTATAGGTGCACTACTAGTGTGATTACATGTAGTTGAGTACTCCTCAACCCCAAACTGCGTCTTCAACAGTTTGAGAA